>NC_080726.1:4748204-4800704 GCF_019097595.1 Hemibagrus wyckioides
ACTCTGTAAATACTCTTAATCTTGGCTAGTCGTTTTCATAGACTTGCACTTTATTCCAGCAATTTGTTTTATTTACTAAAAGATTCCTGTAGAATTTCTGCAGTTCACTTGCATCCTTTTTTTCTACAGCCTGGCTGATGTTCAGCTGAAGTTTTCTATACGTACACACACACACACACACGCACACTCACAGACACACACACATCCAACACGTCCACAGAAAAGCGTGCACAACCCCCCACTCACACCCACGCAGATCCTCACAGCGCGGCGTTCTGCTGTGCCTCCCTACATTTCCTCTGATGTTCAGAAATAGACAGCCGCATTCATGACCGTCACATGCAACAGATTTTTCACTAACTGATGACGGTCACACTTCACACAGTGATGCACTGCAATATGGGCACACACTCTCACACACACACACTCACACACACTCTCACACACTCTCACACACACACTCACACACACTCTCACACACACACACACACTCTCACACACACACACACACACACACTCTCACACATACACACTCACACACACTCTCACACACACACACACACACACACTCTCACACACACACACACACTCTCACACACGCACACACACTCTCACAGACACACTCTCACACACACACATTTTGAAGATTGATTCTGACTAATACAAAGCTGGGGTGACTTTTCAGATCCTGCTGTTATTTTCCATCTGCATTTGGCAGCTCTTATTTATACACACACACACACACACACGTCACACTATCCCTACGAGGACCATCCACTGACCTTCTATTAATCATTTATCCAGCTAATTAATACTACACTACACTGCACTACAAAACCCAAACCCTTTACTCCAGTAACTAAAAATGTCTCTTTTTTAAATAAAAGCTGCAGTTTTCCTTTCAAGAATCAGCCAAATATCAGATATTTCTATCTTGGAGGAGATATTTGGTCTTGTCCATGATATAAAACCATACCCACACACACATAAACACACACTCTAGAGCTGGAGAAAGTGTGAGACGAAAGCATGATGGTGTGACAAAAGCAGAGCAGAGTTCAGGAACAGGGACCATCACCAGTGTCTTAACAAATAATGAATAATTAACAAATGTGGTCTTCATTCATGCTTTCAAGTTAAATATTCTAAAGGTTTAATTGTGTATTGTTTATTTTTTTCCATGGATGATGACGTGGCTATAGATTCATATAGCATCCTCCAGGAGACTGACTAAACTTAAAGATGAAGCTTGGGAAGTATAAATAAATAAATTTTATAAATTAAATATAATAAATTAATTAAATTAAAAAAAATTAAAAAATAATTACATTTAAATTAATTAATTAATTTAAATTAAATAAAAAATAATTAAATAACTCTACTATGAAGTGACAAATCCAGCCAAATAAATTTAGTCTTAACAACAGATAATAATGTTAGTTTCCTTTGAGTGAAAATGCCATAACGTGGAAACATTTTCTGCTTTCTACGAGAGACGTTAAACAAGTGATTTGTAATCACTTTTCTTGCCAAGTATAAAGAGGCAGAACATCCCCCAAGCACTTCTCCAACTACGGGATTGATACACCACTTAAAAACATGGCGTCCTGCTCAATATGCAGATTACATCAACAAGAAAAGTTCCTGCTGCATGCTGATGTTGTACATAGACACGTTTTTTTTTAAAAAAAGACAGCACCAGGCACGACTAAATAAATACCAGAATTCACTGCTTTGATTTCGGCGCTAAATAAAACACGCTGAGCCTCGTCTACAAAGTGCCGGAAATGTACAGTGTAGTTGGAGACAGGTGTAAGGTGTGGTCAGTGAAGCCAGGACACATGGACAGAAACCCGATATGTGCTTTATTGAAGCGGATCTATGTTAGTGCTAGAAAACAAGCAGGCAGCAATAAATTAGAATGAGCCGTAATGGCAGGCAAATGTCAAAAACACTGAAGCTGAACTAGAAAACAAAGCTTTACCACAAGACAAAAGCAGAACAAATCAGTAGTGTCTGAATTTTCAGTATTCATAACACAGCAAGGGAGATTTTGCAGTATGGAGCCATGGTACACTGAGCTTTCCCATAATGCAAGAGGACTGATTTGGATAACCTGCCAAAATCAAAAATGGCAGAAGTGCTGTAGGTGTTAAATGTTGTTCCCTGTGGCTAAACAGTACTCTCTTTTTTTTTTTTACCAAGACCTGAGTAATTTGTTAACTTGTTAAAGGTTTAAACAAGAAAAAAGACATCTGCAGTTTCTGAATAAAAAACATACTGAATCGAATGCGGTAACTACTGAGTCAAATGCAGTAGGTACTCAATTGACTGAAGTAGATACTAAATCAAATGCCATAGGTTAATTAAATGAAGTGTCTACTGAACCATTTGCAGTAGGTACTGAATCAAATGCCCTAGCCGCTGAACCAAATGGGGTAGGTGCTGAGTCAAATGCTTTAGGTACTAATTCAAATAGTAAGTACTGAATCGAATGTGGTAGGTACTAGATTAAATGCAGTATGTACTGAATCAAATGCCTTAAGTACTAATTCAAATGCAGCAAGTACTGAATCGAATGTGACAGGTACTGAATCGCATGCAGTAAGTACTGAATCAAATGCTTTAGGTACTATTTCAAATGCAGTGAGTACTTAATCGAATGTGGTACAGTAGGTACTGAGTCAAATGCTTTAGGTACTAATTCAAATGCAGTAAGTACTGAATCAAATGCGTTAGGTACTAATTCAAATGAAGTATGTACGATATTGAATGTGGTAGGTACTGAATCAAATGCAGTGGGTATTGAACTAAAGGCTTCAGGTACTCATTCAAATGCAGTAAGTAATGAATCGAATGCGGTAGGTACTGAATCGAATGCGGTAGGTACTGAATCGAAAGCAGTAGGTAATGAATTGAATGCGGTGGGTACTGAATTAAATGCTTTACGTACTAATTCAAGTGCAGCAAGTAATGAATCAAATGTGTTGGGTACTGTAGGTACTGAATCAAATGCAGTGGGTACTGAATCAAATGCTCTAAGAACTAATTCAAAAGCAGCAAGTACTGCCTCAAATGTGGTAAGTACTGAATCAAATGCTCTAAGAACTAATTCAAAAGCAGCAAGTACTGCCTCAAATGTGGTAAGTACTGAATCAAATGCGTTAGGTACTAATTCAAATGCACGGAGTACTGAATCGAATGCAGTAGGTACTGAATCTCAAATGCTTTAGGTACTAATTCAAATGCAGTAAATACTGAATCGAGTGCAGTAGCTACTGTCACAGTACACGATTTAGGACATGTGCAAAGAAGAATCTAATTAAGCACTAAATACAGGAGAGGTGGACACTACAGCAAACAAAAAAAAACTAGACAGAATCAGAAACCACACCAAGAAACCAAGTCTTATTTTTCCCCACAGTAAAAACAACAGATGAGTCAATTGACCTGTGAATCTGGAATAATCACGTAGTTGCGTAACTCTCTTGCTGTGTCCTAATTTGCTTACTTACAGTACAGCATACTATGAGCTAAAAGTATAAACTCATTTTGTGAAGAAAAAGTGTGAAAGTGTGAAACGAGTTACGCACATTGTCACTAGAAATCTCACTGCTTCATTCACACTTTTCTTCATTCCTTATATAATTTATACTATGGAATTTGACTAAATTTGTTTCTCCACTTTTGCACCATGTTTACAGCTTGGATTCGACCAAGCAAAAGGTCACAAAAACTCCTCCTCCCTCAATTGTGGGCAATATTAGCTGACAAAGTGTCCACACTTCAAAACTCTCCCAGATATAATAGACTACCCGGATACCTACAGTATGTGGCACTAAGATATGAGACACACTAATTCTAATCTCGGATAGTATGTAGGATGGATAGTAGGCAAATTGGGGCATCTGTTATTTACTGATACCGTGGATGGAAGCCCCGCCCACTTTCCCTGGTCAGAAGTGGTAACCTGTTTATCTCATTTTTTGGACTAGCTTTTCCTTCTGGAAAGGTAAGGCTGTGTGTTTCACTTGCCTAACATGAGTCAATTCTATAATTAGTATCAGTTGACTGCATTTATTAAGGATGCCACTGAAAGAGTGTTAGTGTTGTTCTTCATGTGTAAAAGATAAGTAAATACCAAGACGTTTGGAATACTGTCCACGTTATTTAACCAAGATGCACATTAACATTATATAACAACTCAGGGAAACTTGACGCTTTGTTCATTTGATTGTTGCTTTTTAAAGATACTCAAGATTTAGCTTTACAAAACGACTGTGAACCATTCCAAATGTCCGCTAGTCTCAGCCTGTAGGAAAGAAGAGTTTTAGAGAGGAAGAGTTCTCACTGGGAAAAGAGGGAGTGTGGCATCGTACATGATCTGTTCTATCTCCTTCTTCTTCTTTCGGCTTTTCCCTTCAGGGGTCTCCACAGCGAATCATCTCACTCCACATATCCCTATCTTCTGCATCCTCAACACTAGGTCCATATCCTCATTTATTCCATCCATATACCTCCTCTTCAGCCTTCCTCTTTGCTTCCTGCCTGGCAGCTCCATGTCCAACATTCTCCTACCAATATACTCACTCTCCCTCCTCTGGACATGTCCAACCCATCTTAATATGGCCTCCCTAATGTGAATGAAATCTTAATGAATAAGATTCATGTGTGGTGATAATGACAGTGCCACATGCTGAAGAGAGAGAGAGAGAGAGAGAGACAGTACAATCATACAGGTCCTCAGTAATGACCAGTGGGTTTGCAGAGGAATTTGTTTTGAGCAGCACAACACTCGGCCAGCCTTAACGAGCTCTGCCACTCGACAAACAGTGCGAGAGCGACAAACGAAGGCGGTCTAATTAGTGGAAACAGGTGTTGTGGTGCATGTTTTGAAAAATGAATATGGACATTCGTGGCCTCCTGGACTGGTGTGAGGAGTCATTATGAAAGCGCAGGTGAAAGTGAGGAAAATCTAATAAAGGACTTCCCACAGGCCATGAAAATGATGAGATCCATTTCTGCACTTTGTGCGTCAACACATGACTCATCCGCAGGCTTGGGGTTTTTTTGGGGTGATGAAAGCAGGTCGTTGGAGTGTTTTTCACTTTTAAATATTGTGTTTTAACTACTTTTGGATGGAATGTTCAGCTTGTTTTGCTTTCGGGTGTTTAGTAATGGTTTTCCTGAACGGATACGATTGAAATCCACCGGAAAATAAAGGCTCTATTACATTTCACACCCACACACACACACACACAGACAGAAAGGTATCTCTGGGACGACGTGTACAACTGAATTATGTCATATACAGCAGACTTGGAACAT
The DNA here is from genome assembly GCF_019097595.1 of Hemibagrus wyckioides. Classification (NCBI taxonomy): domain Eukaryota; kingdom Metazoa; phylum Chordata; class Actinopteri; order Siluriformes; family Bagridae; genus Hemibagrus; species Hemibagrus wyckioides. The sequence continues at coordinate 4,753,533 of NC_080726.1, forward strand.
CTTTTTAGTTGCTAGTCAGTCGTGTGCTAGGCAGCTTGGTGCGTTTAATTAATCACAGGAGGAAAGTTGTTGTCTACTTTTGAGGGTATGGAGATGAAATACATCATCACCAGAAGAGGGTGCTATCTTACAACACCATGTGATGTGATGATGGCTGAAATAATAAACAAAAGCACGGTGCTGACGTCTTCCTTGTTAGCAAACGTTTCCCTTCAGAGCCAAGGCTCCACGGGGTATTAGACGCACCTTATGAGCAGGAGCCCAGGGATCTGAGGACGTGACTCTCCCTTTCTACAGCTTGTTCGAGACAGACGGGAACTTTGTGGGTGTTGGAACATGGAACCAGGTTGCTGTGATCTAAAGATGCCATGCAGACAGTCCATTTGGCTGTGCTGGCTGTGTGATCATTAATCCTAAGATGTCCTACGAAGTACTTCTTTGGCACCAAAGTCAAAGTTGATATCCACTCGTCTGGCAGGATGGACTGCGCTGTGGACTAACAATGGTGTAATATCCGTACAGAGAGTGCGTGAAATATTGCTAAGTGATGCAATATTGTTAGTTCTCACAGGCATGCCATTAGTGCATTAGCATTCAGCTCTATGGCAGCATGCATCTGGGGGTAGAACAATGTTTGTGGTGAGATCATATCAACAGCAGTCATGTGACCACAGCAGACCTCTTTAGCTAGAGCCAGCGTTTAAGCTGAGACCTGTCCAAATTGGCTTCCAACAGGTTCAGGCACCAGGCTCTGTGAAGGCAATTCTTCTAGCGTGCATCTTCTAGCTCATCTCTCCAGGGGAATAAAATCAAAGACAGGATCTGTCAAGCCACCAAAAATATAGTGCTGGATATTAGAGGGAAAACTACTCAACCATGCTAGTCCACATGTTTCTTCAGGCTTGCTAGTCGGCTAGACAATGGCTGGAGTCTGCAGATGGAAATGCAGAAAGAGAAACCGACCAAGCAGAGAGAGATAAGACTCTTAGTTATTAGTGTGTAAAAGCAACACAGTGCAATCTTGTCAAAGAAAGACAGCAAACAATGCAGGGGGTGATAGCAAACACAGGCTAACATGGGGAAATTAATTAACACTAACAGATAGCACGCATATTATTAAAGATGCTTGTAATTTTGAATAAAATCCATTCACAGAGATAGAAGAGATGATCTCATCATATAGGTTTTGGGCCACAGACTATCTGTAGCTCCGACAACAGTTCCGGGGAAAGATGGCGGCATAAGAGCGGTGTTTATCGGAAAATACTTTTAATTCATGACTTTTTCCAAAGAGCACCCATAAGAAGATTCTCTGTTGCTACACACTGCCCCTGGTGGTTAGGAGTAATGTGAAATAGAACATACTTAAATTGTAAATAGTTGCGGTACAAGGTAAAGTCATCAACAGCTCTGTTTAAAATCTAATATTAAATCAGAGTTTGTTTCGCATTGTGTTGTATATTTTGTGTAGTGAATTCCTGCCACGTTAATGCGGTGGGTCGGTTGCTGTGCAGTGCGCCAAACAGATCGACGAACCAGGCAACATGTTCTCGATGTTCAAATGACACTTCCACATATGCCTACACACACACACACACAAATGTACACATGCCATCACACCTTATTTAGCAAGCTTGATAAAGCAAGCCCAGTGTTGCACAATTGCAACTTTAATTCAGTTTATATCGTGAATGCTTGAAGAAAAAGCCATGTGTGGTCAATCCACTATAAGGGAAAGAGTCGTCGCAGTGACAATGAGTAATGACTCATGTCTAGATTTAGAACAATATATAGTAGAGCTCATGATGATGTTAATACGGCACAAGATAGACAGACAGAGAGAGAGAGACTGCAGCTTTTTAATACATCCTCATGCACCAAGTGGCACAGTTTGGCAATATCTTACCTATTCTCTCTCTCTCTCTCTCTCTCTCTCTCTCTCTTTCTCTCACGCTCACGCTCATGCTCACACACACACACACAATAGGAAAAACAGCATAAAATAGTAAGCAACATGTGAGTGATCAGAGATGCATCAAGCTTTGAGTTGACATTAAAACATCTTACCTGGATTCTGCCATCAGTGACTTGCAGGCTGGAGTAAACATAGCATGCAGTGGGGATGGAGTGTTTCTACACACGAGCTGTGAGACTGCAAGAGTGAGAGCGTGGTGTACTACAGGGAGAGAGAGAGAGAGAGAGAGAGAGAGAGAGAGAGAGAGAGAGAGAGAGAGAGAGAGAGAGAGAGATGGGGGGATGGAGGAACGAGGATGAGGGGAGGGAATTATGAGAAAGCCACCGATGGGAAAATGAGAGAGAGGCTATGTGTGTGTGTGTGTGTGTGTGTGTGCATGTGTTCGTGCCTAAGCTTAAGCATGTGTGGATGCAGTATTGTGGGATCTTTTTGTTGTTGTTTTACAGAAGTATTGGCACCCCTTATAATTAATACCCAGCATTTCCTTTCCTGCAGAGAAGAACAGTAACACCAAATCTCCTTGTTAATATCTAACAAGATTAGCTCTCCTAAATGCACAATATTTTAAGCTGCTTTATTTTCTTAGGTGTGTTTAAATAAATGTGCTTCTGAATTCTGACTCCAGATATTTCCACTATCAGGAAGATCATTGTCACAAAACACAGATTTTCAGTGAAAATTCCATCTGTCTACAGCCACGTCAACCAGATGTTAGGCTTAAATATCCTATTACTTATTGGAATTCATGGTGCTATCAGTCTTGACCAAAGCCCATAGACCACTAACCACGAAAGAGCCTCAAATCATCAATCACCATGTTTTGCAGTAGGCTCTGGTGTTCTTCCTTTTTTTCCATCATACACCAGCAATGAAAATCAGTATTTTGTGTCATTTTTTATATCAATTACTTGACTTTTCTTTAAATTACCATATGCTGAAAGGCGTATGGAACCTCATTTTTGGTCAAATTCATTATAACATAAATGAGAATATAAAATAATGCATTAAATAAGGTTGTTTGAATGTTGTTTTGTCAATAACTCTAACACTATTATTTAAAAACTGCAAGTATCATTGCTTGTAATGTAATGTATTTATCGTATTTATAGCATGAATTTATAGCAGAAATGGTGGAGTTATATATCTATACTTATATGTATTGATGAGGTCTTTATCCTGTTTGTCATTTGAATTGGTGATCCTTTGTTTCTCTGAAGCTTGTACACAGTACAAAGAATCTAAACCCGGTTTGATTCCTCGTCCCTCGTGATTCATGTGAATGATGGCGAAACTGTTCCTCAGCCCATGACAGAGCCTCTGCTGTGATTCACACGAATCTTCAGATAAACGTCAGAGTTTCACACTGGCTGTACTTCTGACAACATACTGGATCCTGAAAATGAATGAAATTCTCAGATCATTCAAAAAGATTAGCTTCTTTATTATTTTTTTTTTGGCTTTCCATAATAAATATCTACTTTATCAGCTAGAATATGTCCTACATCTCCATTTCTTTATAGTATAGTATAGTATAGTATAGTATAGTATAGTATAGTATAGTATAGTATAGTATAGTATAGTATAGTGGAGTAGAGTAGAGTAGAGTAGAGTAGAGTAGAGTAGAGTAGAGTAGAGTATAATACAGTAGAGTAGTGTCATACAGTAGAGTAGAGTTGAGTAGAGAATAACATAAGTATAAGTATAATACAGTAGAGTATAGTATAGTAAAGTAGAGTATAATACAGTAGAGTAGAGTAGAGTAGAGTATAATACAGTAGAGTAGTGTCATACAGTAGAGTAGAGTTGAGTAGAGAATAACATAAGTATAAGTATAATACAGTAGAGTATAGTATAGTAAAGTAGAGTATAATACAGTAGAGTAGAGTATAGTAAAGTAGAGTATAATACAGTAGAGTAGAATATAGTAGAGTAGAGTATAATACAGTAGAGTAGAGTATAATACAGTGTAGTATAGTAAAGTATAATACAGTAGAGTAGAGTACAATAAGTAGAGCATAATACAGTAGTGTAGAGTAAAGTATAATACTGTACAGTAGAGTAAAGCAGAATAGAGAAGAGTAGTGTACAATACAGTGTAGTATAGAAAAGTAGAGTATAATACAGTATAGTAGAGTAGAGTTGAGTAGAATATAATAGAGTATCCTACAGTGTAGCAGAGTAGAGTATAATACAATGTAATATAGTAAAGTAGAGTAGAATATAGTAGAGTAGAATAGAGTTTAATAGAGTAGAGTATAATACAGTGTAGTAGAGTATAATACAGTGTAATATAGTAAAGTAGAGTAGAATATAGTATAGTAGAATAGAGTTTAATAGAGTAGAGTATAATACAGTGTAGTATAGTAAAGTAGAGTATAATACAGTAGAGTAGAATAGAGTTTAATAGAGTAGAGTATAATACAGTATAATATAGTAGAGTAGAATAGAGTTTAGTAGAGTATAATACAGTGTAGTATAGTAAAGTAGAGTATAATACAGTAGAGTAGAATAGAGTTTAATAGAGTAGAGTATAATACAGTGTAGTGTAGTAAAGTAGAGTATAGTATAGTAAAGTAGAGTAGAATATAGTAGAGTAGAATAGAGTTTAATAGAGTAGAGTATAATACAGTGTAGTATAGTAAAGTAGAGTATAATACAGTAGAGTAGAATAGAGTTTAATAGAGTAGAGTATAATACAGTATAATATAGTAGAGTAGAATAGAGTTTAGTAGAGTATAATACAGTGTAGTATAGTAAAGTAGAGTATAATACAGTAGAGTAGAATAGAGTTTAATAGAGTAGAGTATAATACAGTATAATATAGTAGAGTAGAATAGAGTTTAGTAGAGTATAATACAGTGTAGTATAGTAAAGTAGAGTATAATACAGTAGAGTAGAATAGAGTTTAATAGAGTAGAGTATAATACAGTGTAGTATAGTAAAGTAGAGTATAATACAGTAGAGTAGAATAGAGTTTAATAGAGTATAGTATAATACAGTATAATATAGTAGAGTAGAATAGAGTTTAGTAGAGTATAATACAGTGTAGTATAGTAAAGTAGAGTATAATACAGTAGAGTAGAATAGAGTTTAATAGAGTAGAGTATAATACAGTATAATATAGTAGAGTAGAATAGAGTTTAGTAGAGTATAATACAGTGTAGTATAGTAAAGTAGAGTATAATACAGTAGAGTAGAATAGAGTTTAATAGAGTAGAGTATAATACAGTGTAGTGTAGTAAAGTAGAGTATAGTATAGTAAAGTAGAGTAGAATATAGTAGAGTAGAATAGAGTTTAATAGAGTAGAGTATAATACAGTGTAGTATAGTAAAGTAGAGTATAATACAGTAGAGTAGAATAGAGTTTAATAGAGTAGAGTATAATACAGTATAATATAGTAGAGTAGAATAGAGTTTAGTAGAGTATAATACAGTGTAGTATAGTAAAGTAGAGTATAATACAGTAGAGTAGAATAGAGTTTAATAGAGTAGAGTATAATACAGTATAATATAGTAGAGTAGAATAGAGTTTAGTAGAGTATAATACAGTGTAGTATAGTAAAGTAGAGTATAATACAGTAGAGTAGAATAGAGTTTAATAGAGTAGAGTATAATACAGTGTAGTGTAGTAAAGTAGAGTATAGTATAGTATAGTAAAGTAGAGTAGAATACAGTAGAGTAGAATAGAGTTTAATAGAGTAGAGTATAATACAGTGTAATATAGTAAAGTAGAGTATAATACAGTGTAATAGAGTAGAGTATAATACAGTGTAGTATAGTAAAGTAGAGTATAATACAGTAGAGTAGAATAGAGTTTAATAGAGTAGAGTATAATACAGTGTAATATAGTAAAGTAGAGTATAATACAGTAGAGTAGAATAGAGTTTAATATAGTAGAGTATAATACAGTAGAGTAGAATAGAGTTTAATAGAGTAGAGTATAATACAGTGTAATAGAGTAGAGTATAATACAGTGTAGTATAGTAAAGTAGAGTATAATACAGTAGAGTAGAATAGAGTTTAATAGAGTAGAGTATAATACAGTGTAATATAGTAAAGTAGAGTATAATACAGTAGAGTAGAATAGAGTTTAATAGAGTAGAGTATAATACAGTGTAATAGAGTAAAGTAGAGTATAATACAGTAGAGTAGAATAGAGTTTAATAGAGTAGAGTATAATACAGTGTAATGGAGTAAAGTAGAGTATAATACAGTAGAGTAGAATAGAGTTTAATAGAGTAGAGTATAATACAGTGTAATAGAGTAAAGTAGAGTATAATACAGTAGAGTAGAATAGAGTTTAATAGAGTAGAGTATAATACAGTGTAATAGAGTAGAGTATAATACAGTAGAGTAGAATAGAGTTTAATAGAGTAGAGTATAATACATGCATAAATATGTTCAGTGTTATGTAAATGTATAAATATGTTACATTGCACACAATAATACAATGTTAAAGGAACACTTTGCCTTATTTTCTTATGTAATCTCTATCCACCACAACTGTAGTGGTGATTAAATGTCAATTTACTAATCAATGAATGTTCAAATGCTCGATTTTACAAACATTTGCAAAAGTTTTGGCACCCCTGGCTAACATACATATGCATTTGTGTTTATTTTAGGAGTGAAATGAAATAAACACAACCTCTACAGCAACATATATTTCAAAAATAAGATAATAGTAACTGTAGTAATGTTGTTTGGACACCTTGCCTAATCAGTACTTAACAGTAACACCCTAGCTGGCAGATATCACAGCTCGTGAATCCTTTTTATAGCCAGCCAGGAATCTTACTATTCCTGTTTAATGAATTTTCACACACTGCCGAACGGTTCTAGATATTCTTGGGACGTCTTGTATGCGCTACAGAAAGTGAGAATGTGGATAAAGGTTTGATCAATAAAACGTGGACTTTGACTAGGGGTGCCAAAACTTTTGCATGCTAGCTTAGGCAAAAAACTATATCAACTATATAATTATATCAACAACTATATCTGGTACACCGTAACAATACAGGTGTTCGGTGTCCATGTGCCGTGTGTCATCAGATCAACACAAACTCTCAGCTTCATGTACAAAAATGTCACGCATAAATGTGTCCATTTAGTTCAAATGTCCAACAGCCGCCCTTTGACTTCTATCATAAGAGAATTGCAGTCTCTTCTCTGCAGGAAAAGAAGCTCTGATGTAATTCTCATTCATGATTGTTTCACATTTGTGACAGATGCGGTGAAATAAGATTAGGTTGAAAAACCCCGGAGTACCTCTTTAAGTTAATGCTAATACATGAGCACTTGTGGCTTAGATCAATTCATACATTAGATGCGAAGATGCCTCAGGTGTTAAAGAAACATCATTAATGTGACGCTCCTCACCCACATGAGTCCCATGAGTGTCTACGATCTCAAATACAGAAGTATTGGTATTGATTTGGGCTGCTGATGGTGTCAGTGCTCTGCTAATAGATGTAAATAATCAAACATGGTGAGGGAGCTCAAATCACACACACACATACACACACACACATGCCTTTAGGGTGGTGTTAGAACCAATCTTCCCTCCCGTCGAACCTGTCCTGCTCATTGCTTTTGATTGCTTAACGCTGTTGTGCGAGTCTCCTCCAATCTCTTGGCAGATTAGCTTTCTGAGAGCCAGCGTGCCATCGAACTGGTGCACTTTCTTGGGTTGCCTTGGTAACCCTTCAAAATGTTCTTGCAGTGCTCTTTTTGGACTTCTGCCAATGCGGTACATATGAATATTCTACATATACACACAGAGGCTGAATGTTCTCTCGTGTTAACGTCTCATTCCTGAGCCAGGGGGATTTTGGAACCTGTACATGATAACATCTGACAGGATTTGGGGGATTATAGGTTGCCAGATTGCCATGAAATCCCACTCAATGTTATCAAACAATTTCTCTAAGATTATTTTGATCGCTATGGGTTTTTAAAGGATTCTCAGTGCAATCTGCTCAATGCTTTAAGGGTTTTCCCCAAACTAGATTCAACCCTTCCTTCCGAGTGAGTCCGGCGTCCTGTAGTATACGTCTTTGTTGCTGTTTAATATGAACAGCTGGACACATTCCAGGTTGCTATAATGGAACTGGAATTACATAACAGTTCTAAATATCACAATCCACCACATTAATAATCCTGTTTGTGCTCCATGGCACAAATTAGACTCATCAAGCTGAGGCCAGACCTGCGAGCCACCCAACAATAGCCTCCATTGATCTGACCTTTTCCAGCCTCCCAGCACAAAACATTCAGCACTGGCTGAAAAATGAGAAATGACACATCCGGTCAGAGCGGCCAGATGCCCCCAGAGTTATTTCCCACCTACAAACACAGTCGACTGGTACATGAGGACAATCCAGTCATGCAATATTAGGTGCAATGAGTCATTAACACATCTGAGAGCAGTAAGATGCAGTAAAGCATAACAATGCAGAGACAGGGCTAACAGCGAGCGTGTATAATTAGTGTCACTATGACAGTGTGAGTGCTGAACTGAAATAGACACCAGTGTTCAGTTACCAGCACTGAAGCTCATAACTGCAAGATAAGATGGCAGTGGATAAAGAGGTATTCCTATTCCTATTGAAACACAAGCTAGGCTTTGGAACTGTAACTGAAGCTCCAGCTATCCGGCACCAATAATAAACCTTCTTTCACACCCATTTATTAATCTTTAATACCTAGATTTGTGAAATACTGATATTTTTTAATCTGCTCATGGCCTACCATTTAAAAGATGGCAAAAATCATCATTTTTATGCCTCAAGTACCCTTTCCAAATCAATGCCAAATTGTATTCAGTTCATCTGCTGATAGCATGGACAAGTCCGTATAAAATCCTACCAATAGACTGACAGATGGAGCTTGGGACGGTTCATGAACACAAACGTTTAAATGACGTAAATGACAAACAGGCAGGAAGCTGAAAGAAAGACTAATTAGGACATTTGGCATTGCTGTTGCTGTGACCTTCACAAATCGTAATGTCTTGGCTGTTAAAAAAAAAGAATAAATAATTTCCAAAATATTCCTTGCACAAATCGGTTGTCTAATGTCCACATGGTCGACATTTTTTCGCTGTTGGTCAGCCGCTCAATGTGTTTCAACATGTCTGAGTGTTATTTTATTAAATAAAAAACGTTCATTAGCATTTATTCATAAATTGTTTGACTGTCACTTCATGTAAGGTCTAATTAAATCTTTTTTCCCTAAATATTTATTTATATTTATCTATAGTATACTTAACATCACATCTCTAATGTTTGCTAACTCAGATATAAAAAGATTTTATTTTATACAATTGAAAGCACATGAGGTGGGAAAGGAGAGAGCAGAGCTTCCATTCAGTTCATTTTCATCCTATAAAGGTTGCCAGGTCTGGTAATATAGCATCATATAATTAGTGTAAACAATACTGGATCATTGCAGTGTGTAGAAATGATTAAATCACTATTATTATTATTATTATTATTATTATTATTATTATTATTATTATTATTATTATTATTATTATTATTATTATTATGTACAAGCCTAGTAACAGCTTTATCCTAGTATCCTGGACATGAGATGGGAAAACACCTTGAATGGGCACTATGCACACACACACACACACTCACATCTTTGGATGACTTAGCACAGTGACCATCTGGTCATTATAAAAGCCCCAGGTTCAGCAAAATGAAGAAAAATCATTATCAGCCCATAATGTCTCCTCCTCACTATTTTAGAATTAAATTTGACCTGGTATGAATTTCATACATACTGCAATTATGTGTTATCAGAATTGCCATGAATCAAGTTACGAGCACACAGATAAGCCTAAAAAGTCATAAACACCACTGAAGGGAGATTATGTACATTGTGTATGAAAGGTCACCTGGTCACTCGGTTATGCTAAAAGTTATAAACTGATATGTTTTGATATGTTTATTTCTATTTTTAGGCTTGTGTGGCTATAGCAATGTACAGACAGGTGAGAAATTAAAGGAGAACCGATACAGATACACACACACACACACACACAGACACGCCCACTTCCAGTTCCTCACAACCTCACATTATGGTACATCCTGGAAAGCCTTACAGATTACAGCCAAATTACATGACCAGTCACATGCTGTTGCTCCCCTGAGTACATTCACCTGTTCTGTATGTCCACTTGATTTAGTGTCCTGCTTCGTTAGTCCCTTTCATGCTCTGTTCTCCACACTCTTATTGTCTTTCTTTCACCTTTTTGTCTATTATAAAACAAGAAGCCTGCCCTTGCATCCCTCTTTTCCAAAATGAACTTAAATATACACTGCCTGACCAAATAAAAAGTCACACACTCTAATATTTCACTGGACTGCCTTTTGCTTTGATTACAGCACACATTCGCCCTGGCATCATTTCGATAAGCTTATGCAATGTCACAACATTTATTTCCGTCCAGAGTCGCATTTAATATCTTGCCAAGATCTTGTGTTAGGCGATGATAGTCGAGTCGGACCTCTGCGTAAAGTCTTTTCCAGCACATTCTCAATGGGGTTTAAGGACTCTGGACTCTGTGCTGGCGAATCCATGTGTGAAAATGATGTCTCATGCTCCCTGAACCGCTCTTTCATAATTTGAGCCTGTTGAATCCTGGCATTGTCTTCATGGAGTATGCCCGTACCATCGGGGAAGAAAAAAAATCCATTGATAGAAAAAGCTGGTCATTGCCAGCTGAAACATATTAATTACTGCAGTAATTATCCATTGTAGAGCTCTAATCTATCAGCTTAGTTAAATCCAGGTGGTGACTTTTTTAGCCAGGCTGTGTATAAAACATGATAATAAGGTACTATTATTAAACTCTAACTATAGTATACATGTTCGAAATGACAATAAATGCCTATTGACTTGACATGACATGACATGACTTGACTTGACCTGACTAGGCTGCCTGAGTTTGGACACTGTTTAAAAAAGCGGCATTCTAATCGTCTTAAAAGGTGAATAATGTGAGGAAAAGTAGCCTGAAAGTGATGTGGGGCAGTGCTTCACGGCTCCAGTGTTCCCAGTTTGATCCTGAGGTTGTTGGGTTTTTTCATGTTCTCCACATGTCTGTGTAGGTTTCATCTGGGATTTTCAGTTTTCTTCTACTTCTTGTTTGTTCTTTCTTCTACTTTACTAGACAGACAGAAAGAAAGAAAAATGCAGGAAGTATAATTACAATGAAATTAAATAATTACCAGCAAGATAGATAGATAGATAGAGAGAGAGAGAGAGAGAGAGAGAGAGAGATGACTGATCCAATAAAGGTGTTAAAACTAAAAAAACTTTCTTTCTCTCTCTCTTTCTTTGTCTCTCTTTCATTGTGATTATTCAAGTTTTCCTTATAACCCTATTATTACACTTTGAAAAGGCACGTCGATGCATAATAAAGTACTCAGTCTTAATCTCCCAAGAGTCTCATCAAAAGTCCATCCTTGCTGCAGCTTTTATAGATCATTAACACACAATATGATCTCTTCATAACCTGCCTCTATAAAAAATAATCTTGTGATGGGTGGAGTTACTGTTACCATTCATTTCCTTTCATATTAACACATTAGCATTCCTCCTTTATATAACACAGCAACATGCTACATGCTATCTGTTGCAGCATTTCTGTCCATTTATGGTTACATTTACTGCTGCGGAATATTTGTGAGGCAAATTGTACACAAATGACGTCCTGATCAGTTGTGAAGACAGCGATGGTGCCGTCTATCCGTAAGAGTCTGGGTTTAAACACTGGATTTAATTATTGGAGACAAGAGACAGACAGGATGAGATAACAGTAAAGTGTCGGTGGAGTATGCACACAAAGATGTCCAGTGAGTGTGGTTATTGTGTGTGCAGAGTAGTACAGAGTATGCAAGTAGTGCAATTATTGTGTGTGCAACAATCAGCTGAGGTAGAATGTAATGTTCATATGTGGGGTAAGTCTAGAAAGTCCAGGTTCTAGGTGTTCTGGTTGAGGGCCCGAATGGCCTGCGGGAAGAAGCTCCTCCTCATTTGCTCTGTGTTTGCCTTCAAGGAACAGAAACGTTTCCCTGACCGCAACAGAGAGAAGCGTCCATTGTTGGGATGGCTGAGGTCCTTCATTATCTTCCTGGCCTTGGTCCAGCACCGCTTGCTGTATATAGGGTCCAGGTCAGGAAGCTCGGTGCGGATGGTATGCTCGGCTGATCGCACCACCCTCTGGAGAGCTTGCCTGGCAGTTTAAAGTCCCTTACGCGTCTAAGATGATAAAGACGCTGCCGGGCCTTCTTCACCAGCGTGTTGACATGACAGGACCATGTCAGGTCCTGCATGATGTAAACACCTAGGTACCGGAAACTGTCCACTCTCTCCACTGGGGTCCCTTTGATAGTCAGGGGCTGGTAATTCCTCTCCTGCTTGGTGCTGAAGTCCACTATCAACTCCTTAGTCTTGCTGACGTTCAGGAGGAGATTGTTGACCTGGCACCATATCTCCAGGTTTATGCTATAGACTTTAATTTACCTCTAGCTAGAACTGGTGCATGCATGATGATCTATGATGTACTGCATCCCTTCCAGTGTGTATTCCTGCCTAGTGTTCCTAGTATTCCAGCGTCTATTCCCACCTAGGCCCCTGGGAATGCAACAGTGAACCCTGAATGGGATGGGCTGACCTGGGATGAAGTTCTTAAAGTTGGACAAATGAATGAACAAAATGTAGGCCATACTGACTTGTGCTCAGAATTCAAGTCTTTACATCTATACAGACATTAGAAGCGTAAATAAAACGTATAATAGGGTTAGGGTCTATCAATGTAGTAGTTAGGGCTGAAAGTGCAACTGCGCATGCGTACGGAAAGTTTGGTACGCTTTCTATTTCACACAAGTGAAACTTATCCGGATTAAACCCTCAGTAAGAATGGACCCTAAAGAAGAGATGGAAGTTTGCAGCCACTGGTGAGTGTGAAGCTGATATTTTCTTACTATATTTATATGTACATGTATATAAGGTGTATAATATAAATAAAGTTTATTTATGGGCTGGTTTATGTTTTATGTTTAGATTTTTGTCCGCTGTCGCTTTCTGAACGCTGCCTAGGAACTGGACGCGGATTTTAAGGAAGATAGATTTTATTTAACGTGGTCGTCATGAACTATATGATTACTGATCTACAGTTTTGAATTCAGAATAAGTTAATATCTGGCATTTAAACATAATTTACCGTGAATGTAAACAGATCGAGTAAACAACATTTTAGTGACGTCACCTGTAGCGTGAAAAGAAAACGAAAGTGTTGGAGGAAAGGGAGGTAAAGTTTACTTTCTAAACAACTTCAGACTGAATAAAATAAAAATAAAATAAGCATCAATTTTATAACATCTTAAAGTCTCTGAAACTCTCAAATAAAATGCAATAATATAGGTTAAAATATGTTAAAATAAATAGATAGGTAAATAAATAAATAAATAAATAAACAACCTACAGAAGAGACTCAGTTCATACGTGTTCGTGGAAATAAAATGTAAAATAAAATAAAATAAAATAAGCACAAACAACCAGAACAAGTTAATTCATTCATTCATTCATTCATTTCTAAGACATGTTAGACGTTAATGACTTTCAGTGTGATCTCAGTGTAATAACTTATACTTTACTGTATAATGCTCAAAAAAAAATCTAAAATAATAATCGTTAAATGAACATGTCCATAGCTTACTATATGTTTTGGGGGAAAAAATAAACACTGACACATTTTGGAGTGAGAAAACTATTTGAAATTCCTTGATCACGACTCATGGCATGTATATAGGAGTACAGACTAGAAAATCAACAGCTAATAAATGTATCATGGTTTATTTATTTGAATTAGGATTAACTATGTGCTTTCCAACTATACTACCCAAACCTTAACAACAGTCCATATTCAGTTAAATGCTGGAGGTTGCCGAAATCATGCTGTTCCAGCGCCACCTGGTGGATAGGACGTGAACTATTATAAAAAGTGTCATTTGCAAAAGACTTGGCATCCGAGCATCTGATCATGGCTTGTTATCGAAGTGGAACTGTGTATGTTTCTGCTTATTTAGTCTATAATGAACTCAGAACTTACACTGACCTATTAGTTCCTCAAAAGGTTGCTGTTTGTAGAAAGGACATTATTTACTGTCCAGTGTTACCCAGATGAGGATAATCAGGTTCTCTTTTGAGTCTGGTTTCTCTCAAGGTTTCTTCCTCATATCATTCTTGCCAGCGTAGCCTCAGGCTTTCTCATTAGGAATAAATGTTAGGGATAAATAGTTACTTAACTTTAAACTTTATCATTTTTCTCTGTTTTTATACTTTGGTAAAGCTGCTTTGCGACAATGGCCATTGTTAAAAGCGCTAGACGAATCAATTGAATTGAATTGAATCAATTGAATTGAATTGAATCAATTTGGAATAAAAATCTGAAGCTACAGTCTTAAAGTTGTAGGAAAATTCCATCCTGAAACTCATTAAAGAATTAAGTAATGAGCAAGAGCACAGGTTATACTGACCATCAGCACGGCTGTGATTCAGCCAAAGGCACGAGTCTGAAGCTGGGTGCATTAATTAATCAGTCAATTAATATTAAATAAGTGATATTTCAGATACAATAAGGACATTTAATTTAATTTAATTTAATTTAATTTAATTTAATTTAATTTAATTTAATTTAATTTAATTTAATTTAATTTAATTTAATTTTATTTTATTTTATTTTATTTTATTTTATTTTATTTTATTTCAGCAAACAAGCTTGGTTAAAAGACCTTAAAGTGAAACTGGTGTCTCTTCTTCCTTTTTTATCTTCATCTTCACATTTAAGTTAAAATATTATATTAATTCAAAATGAATTCCTTTGCCATGTCCACTGATGATATCGTTAACTCTGCAGTAGAAACGCTTTCAAATTCGGAAGTGTATTTTCCGGCTTCTGTTCAGAACTAATTCCAAATCGCATTTGCAGTTGTGTTTTCTATTCCCAGATGAATAAATCGTGACATGATTCCAATGAAATTGCAAATCATATCCCTGTTGTAATAACGTACAACATCTGACAAACTGCAAATGGGAAAGCAGTCGTATTTCCCATTTACGAGTTATGATTCTGTCATATCGGTATAGCAGTAGCAGTGATCCTTTCTCAGTGTCTCCTGTGGAGCCTGGTGTATTCAAATAGAAAAGCAAATCTCTTTGTATTTGCATTTCCAACACCTTTTAAAGAAACCCGTGGAATAAAACTTCCCAAGTTTTCTCCATGTCACTAATGAGAAGAAATACCATTCAAAAATACTGTATTTTATAACTGATGTGTTTTCAGAGCATTTTATAGACGTCGGTTTTTATTATTCACTTTAATTATTTTTAGTGTTTGTTTTTGTGTGAGGGTTTAGTTTAGTTTCTGTAAGAATGCTGGTTTAATATTCACTCTTCATCGCTCCACAGCAATAAAGAGGTGGTGAAGACGAACCTTCCCATGCATGAAGCTCACTGCCAGCGTTTCCTGTGTCTCTGCCCTGACTGTGAAGAACAGGTGCCAAAGGATCAGCTGGAGGAACATCGACAGGAACAGCACACTCTGGTCCCTATCTTTACACTTTTTACACTATCTTCTCTGCTTATTGTTACATGCTATCATGCATCATTCATCAAAAATCTCCATTACAGATCAAATGTCAGCAGTGCCATGCGAAGATGGAAAAATGCAAGCTAGCAGAGCATGAAGTAAATTCTATCAGTCACTTCACATCCGTACATTCAGTCTGAGTAGAAAGAAGCTTAAATAAATAATCCAGAGGTGTGTTTGCGTCTATCTGTGTCCCCTTTCAGGCACACGAATGCACAGAGAGGCTGGAGAGTTGTGAGTTTTGTCAGCTGGCTCTGCCTTTGAGTAAACTGGACGAGCACGTCGAGACCTGCGGGAGTCGGACAGAACGCTGTCAGGACTGTAACCAGTACGTCATCCTGAAAGACCAGCTCCGGCACGCTCAGATCTGCAACACTGACGACTTTAATAGTGAGTCTGTCTGATTTTATATATTTCCTTCTGTCTAATGTTTCTGTCAGGGTTAAAGCATGTCTATAATGTAATAAAAGGTCTCTGGTTGACAGTCTGATCAGCTCAGATGAAGGTCTGGGGATTTTTGATATATTTTGAGGGGCTTCACGTCTCACTCGAGTATTAGACAATACAAATCCTGTTTAATGTAAAAACTAATTTTGTATATAGTAAATGTTAAAAATTACAGGTTAGAACAAATGTGTTTGTGTTTCTGTTTATGGTTACGTTATTATCGGCTGGATTTAATGTTTGTAGTTATGTATGTTAAAAACAAAACAAAAATAAAAACAATATATTTTACTGTATGTCCAATATCTCCCACCCTACATCTCTTTCTGACTGCATACAACATTTACATTATTTAAACAATCATATTTTAATTGCTAAAAATTAATAATAATAATAATAATAATAATAATAATAATAATAATAATAATAATAAATTATTATTTTATCTGCAATATTTCCTACTTGTCACTTTATGGCTATTAATAGTGTTCAGTTTGTTACTTTTTGTACTAGAGATTATTTATAATTCATTTATATCATTTATAATTAAGATTATTTTTGCACTGTGTTTGGGTCGGAGTCTACAACTGTAGCACAAACATTTCACTTTATATAGATGCTTAAAGCATTCTTGAAGATGAAAATAAAGATGAAAATAAATTACAAATTAAATATATTATTTACCTGGCAGCAAATATATGTGAGATGTTTTTCCACAATAAATAATAATAATAATAATAATAATAATAATAATAATAATAATAGTCATTATTTATTATTATTATTCTATGTAAATTACTATTTTTAAATAAATTAAATATAATGACTAAAAATTAAGTAGTCGATTTGATTGCAATCTTTTTGGAAATCAAATTAATCAAAAATCATTTGACTAGCATAATTATAGTATATAAAAATTACTTTTGTTTAGTTAGCAATTGAAATGTCAGGAATTGTAATAAATCCTTTTTAAAATGGTTTAATCAATTAATTGCAATTAATGCAAATTTTTAAGTAACCTTAGTATAACTGCAAAGTCTTAAATGACATTTTTGATTGTTTTAAAGATATTCTGGTAAAGCCTTTTGGTTGAAAGTGTGAATAATGTTATTGACTGTGTATGAATATATCTCTTATGAAAATAGAATTTTACTTAAAATTGATATTGTTTGCTTAAATGAGTTGTTTCTTTGTAGAGCTCGGTTTAACTCGAAGAAACTTCTCCCACAGCCTCGATTCAGCTATTGTGTAAATAACTTCATGAATGTTTTCAGATCTAATTAGCACCGATTCCAGTGAGTTATCCACGAGATAATACTGATATCATGATCAATTTTGTGATATTCCACATTTCAGAGATATTACAATCACGGCAGCTGATTCAATTTTGGAATTGTTATATGGAACCTTTTAAATTTTCATTATTATAATTTGTATTAGGTTTTATTATAAAGACAGTTGACTTGCACAATACACCGACCGGGCTTAACATTATGACCACCTGTCTAATATTGTGTTGGTCCCCCTTTTGCTGCTAAAACGACTTACAGGACTTAAAGGATACTTATGATAGACACTGACCGCTGCAGACCAGGAACACCCCACAAGAGCTGCAGTTTTGGAGATGCTCTGATCCAGTGGTCTAGCCATCACAATTTGGTCCATCATCAAACTCACTCAAATCCTTACACTTGTCCATTTTTCCTGCTTCTAACACATCAACTTTGAGGACAAAATGTTGACTTGCTGTCTAATATATCCCACCCACTAACAGGTGCCAGGTGTCTTATTCACGGCACCTGTCAGTGATCAGTGTATATCATTATACACATCACACATTATAGAAATGTTTTCAAGTTGGGGTTCATCTTCCACTTTTAATATCCCCCTTTTTTTTTATTATTTTAGCTAAATCCACTAATGGAAATGTAAAGCATCTGTCAGCGCCCACTCAGCAGGAGGATGAGGTACGGTTCTGTCTAAATAATCTTTTGTTTTTATAAATATATTTACATTGTGGTATTAAAATCCCTCTCTTTATACACACACACACACACACAGGGTTTCGACTACATGGTAGACACTTCGAGAAATCAGACTGTCGGCCAATCGGACACGACCTTCTCACTATCGAATCTGCAGAAGAAGAAGAAGCAGAATGAGAAAACAGGATGGATAGACCAGGATCAGATCAGCACCTGTCCGTACTGTCACCTCGCTCTGCCAGTAAACACACTGAAATGGCACCAGGTACGTTTACTTCCTGACGTTATAGCTGAACACACCGTACTCTCTTAAAAATAAAGGGGGTCATGGGATTTGGTTCTGTGAAGAACCTTGGAAGAACATCCATGGAAGGTTCTTTATATTGAAAAGTATAGTATAGTATAGTATAGTATAGTATAGTATAGTATAGTATAGTTCTCTATACTTTTATGAATAAAGGTTCCAGGAAGAACCAAAAAGGGGTTTTCGCAGTGATGCCATAGAAGGTAGTTCCCCAAAGAACCTTTCAGTATATTTTTCTTAAAAGAACTCTTTTTAATAGACATGTTTGTAGTCTAAAGAACCTTTTGCCACTACAAATTCCCATGGATGTTGGAGGTATTTCAGAGAACCACACACCCTGACCAAGAACCATTTAAGGACCTTTATTATTATTTAAAGGTACTTTGGGGGACTAAAAATGGTTCTCCTATGGCATCACTGCGAAAACCCTTTTTTAACCCTTGATTTTTAAGAAAGTACTGCTGAGCTGAATAAGTAACACGTGTTTAAACGAGTGTTTTCTCCTCATTCAAGGACAAATGCAGGATTGTGGAAGGTCTGAGAAAGGTGAACGAGGCGATGGATGTGAGCGGAAAGAAGTGAGAAATAAATCTGTTCAAAGTGGTGAGCGTTTACATAACCCTACACTCTATAATCGCAGGTTTTAGAACAACATTTATTCTCTTTCTAAGACATTAATGATCGTAATTATTCCCTCGCAGCCTGGCATGCAGAGCCGCTTTCAGAGACACAGGTGATGACATCAGAACTGATATTAATAAACCAGAAGTGTTCACTCAAGTGTTTCAGACAACTGGAAAGATCAATTTTAAAGTAAATAAGGATCATTATTATATTTGAAAATGATTTTTTCCTTTAAATTAGCTTTATCAAATATTATGTGCTGTTTTCAGATAAAAACAATGAAGATGTGTCGATGAACTTGGATGAATGAAAGGTTAGGAAAAGTAATGCAGGAACGAATGCATAAACGATAGATAGATAGATAGATAGATAGATAGATAGATAGATAGATAGATAGATAGATAGATAGATAGATAGATAGATAGATAGATAGATAGATAGATAGATGAATTCTTGATTCTGATTGGTCAAGAGGAATCGATTAATTCTCTATAGCAGCATCTCTGACCGTAGTGTAAATGGTTTACATTAAAACAATTTGTGTAATATGGGCTTGTTTCTATAGCAACAAGTTGAATTCACTTAAGCCAAGCATTATGCATTTAAAATGAAATATATGAAATAAATGAAATAAAACATTATCATTAATGGTGGAAGGAAAATATTTAGCGGGTAATAAAGGAGAGACGCGTGTCACGGCTTTGGAAGAATCGAATGGTCTCTGATCCGGCGCTGAGGGAAAGACTTCAGTGAAGATGACATTGTGCTTCTGTGGATCTTTAAGTACAGTTACATGCTGTGGTTTCTGTTTTTATTGCATTCTGGAAAGTCAGTAGCTGGTAAAAGACGATGCTGTAGAAAAAATTGTTCTTTTATTCTTCAAGAAATAAAAAAAAGTGTCACTGTTGGCAGATTGACATCAGCACAATAAAAGATTTCGGTACAAACCATGTTGTTGTTATTTGTTTTCCCAAAACTGCATGCCTTGGGATGTTTTATGTCTTATTCCTTAAAATAAGCCAGAGTTTATTTTAGTGAGTTACTACTAAAACCTTTCTGAGCAATAACCTGACCCAGGAGAGGCTGAATGCATTGGCCATGCGGTCAATGGAAAAGAGACTGGTCACTGAGATGACTGACTTTAACCAGAAGCTCATTGAAGCAAATTTGCAAGCCAGAAGGAAAGGAGACTAAAATTTCTTTTCAAATAGTGCCACTGACCTGTGATTATACAACTTTCCAGTGTGTTTGATTTGTTAATACTTACCTTCATTACTGATAATAAACCCATACTGAACATACAATCCTGCATTACTAACAGTTTGTCTTCTGTTCATCACTCTGGATAAGGACCTCTTCCAAATTCCATAAATGTAAATATAAATATCCATTTAATGAGAAGACTTTACTGGATATATCCTATAGACATTGCATTAAAAAGGCCAGGACCAGATCATCATTCGTGGGTGATTTATTTCCTATTTAATAGTGGTACAATCTCTTTCGAGTCGTTTTAGTTCCTTCAGAAATCGTGAATGGTGATTGGCTGATGGAGCTGCGTGCAGATCACTTCGTCTATATAGAGCGAGTTTGATTTGACCTGGATCTCCTCCTCCAGGAGCAGCTGGCTTCTGGTCAGGGCTCTGAGCTCCATCTCTGACTGGGACAGACCCTCTTTCAGCCTGTGATGCACAGAAACAAAGAGTGTGAGGGCTTCAGGGGAAAATACTTCACCTTACACAAGGAATAAACATTTGGACACTTGGGGGTGTGCTGTTATAGGAGAATAATCAGTGACGGGGGCGTGATTAGGAGTCACTGTTACTACAAACATCTACAAATCAGGTTAGTTCTTATGTCTAATATACATTATAAACACCATTAAGTGTTACTGAATAAATGTTTTTAATCTGTTTATTAATAGATTGTAATATCCATCGTACAGGTCCATGTGAATGATAGAAACAAGAACATATTAAAACATCATCCAAATTATCCATCCCTCCATCCATTAATTTTCTATAGCACTTATCCTACACAGGGCCACATGGAAACTGGAGTCTATCCCCAGGGACTCGGGGCACAAGACAGTAGACACCCTGAGCATCAGAGGGCACAGTCACCCCCCCACACACCCATACAGACAAATTAGAGATGCCAATCAGCCTACAATGCATGTCTTTGGACTTGGGGAAGAAACCGGAGTACCAGGAAGAAACACAGGAATCAAAGTCCGAACCCTGGAGGTTTGAAGCAAACCAACTAAATCATCAATTAAATCAAATCAATTAAGCAGCTCTGTGGTATTCCTCTGTCTTTCACCTGGACACGTGGCTCTTAAGCTGTTGTACTTCAGCGAGCAGGCGTCTGTGAGCGTGATCATTACACAGCTCAGCTCTGGGTCGCTGTTGGCGTGCGTGAAGCCGTGTCTCGGCCAGCTTCACTGGCCCTTCTTTATCAGCAACAGCCACTTTCAGAGCATCGAGGTTCTGTTCCTGGTTCGCAATCTCCACAAGCAGCTTTAAAAAAGACAGGCAGTTATTATTTAGATTTACAAATCCGTCTTTAGCTTCAAGCAACAGTGTGATCATTCTTAACCTGCAGTCATAGCTGCTTATTAACAGTCGTTAGTTACGCTGATCTAGTTTACGATGTCAGATGAGGTTTAAAGGTTTAGGGCCAGGTTGAAGGCTTCCCACAAAAGATTTTTTATCCAATTTAAAAATGTATATAGTCTTCATAAAGTCTGTTGTTTTGTCCTGTATGTGTGTAAAGAGTGCAGGCTGATGTGCACCTTGCTCAGCTGATCTTCCAGCGCCGCTTTGGCACTTCTGGTCTCGTGTATGCGCAGCTCCAGGGTCGAGCCGGTGGCCTCGTGCTGCCTGCGCATGTCTGCTGCCGTCTGCGCCAGCAGGTTCTCCACCAGCGCTCTCAGAGATGCCGAGTTATTCCTCTCCTTCTCGGCCTTGCCGATGTTCACGTCAGAGAACGTCTCCCATTCCTGAGGAGTCACGGCGAGTCTGAAAAGAAAAATAATGAAAAGCAACACAACACGATATTTGAAGATGTTTAATTAAAGACGCACGGCATTATTTTTCTTTGATAATTAAGTGACACCATCAAAACCGTGTCCTAGTGATGAGTTTATAGGAACTGATACAGCTTTTAGAAAGGAACAGAATCAAGGAATAAAAGCCTGAGGCATGCTGTTATGGGAAAACCATCTACAACAGGATGCTGTGATGAAGCAGAGTTACTGTTACAATCAACCAAAGTTGATTGTTTTCCAATAACAGCATCACCTCAAGTGTTTTATTCCTTTTCTACAGCAATTTGGCAACAAACACAATTTTTCATTTATAATTTTTACTAGTATTATTATACTCCTTAATAATTCGAGCTGAGCGCTGACCCTGGAGATTCCTACCTTAATTAACATCCCCTCACAGAAAATAATCACCAAATCAACACTTATATATGTTTTCATATTTTCCTTCTTAAGCTCGTTGATTATTAGACTTAGATGATGTACCTCATCCACCATACGAGTCCCTGTGAGTGAGCTGTTAATATAGAATCGGTTTTAAAACAGCACTACTACATCAGAGTTGCTGATATTGAAAATTAATCTCCTTCTGACCAATCAGATTTGAGAATTCAACAGCACTGTGGTATGAGAAAGAAAAGAAATACCTAAAATACACTATATTGCCAAATGTTTTGGGACACCCCTCCAAAGTAATGAACTCAGGTGCAATCCCTTCCATGGCCACAGATGTATAAAATCACGCACTTAGGCATGCAGACTGCATCTACAAACATTTGTGAAAGAATGGGTCGCTCTCAGGAGCTCACTGAATTGAAGCATGGTACCGTGATAGGTTGCCTCCTGTGCAATAAGTCCATTCGTTAAATTGCCTCACTACTAAATATTCCAACTGCTGTGGTATTATAACAAAGTGGAAGCAATTGGGAACAACAGCAACTCGGCCACAAAGTGGTAGGCCATGTAAAATCACAGAGCGTGGTCAGCGCATGCTGAGGGGCACAGTGTGCAGAAGTCGCCAACTTTCTGCAGAGTCACTACCTACAGACCTCCAAACTTCATGTGGCCGTCAGATTAGCTCAAAAACAGTGCATAGAGAGCTTCATGGAACGGGTTTTCATGGCAGAGCAGCTGTATCCAAGCATTACATCACCAAGTGCAATGCAAAGCGTCAGATGCAGTGGTGTAAAGCATGCCGCCACTGGACTGTAGAGCAGTGGAGACATGTTCTCTGGAGTTTTGGGATTATGAATTATGAAGGAACTTGACTGGCCTGCACAGAGTCCTGACCTCAACCCCATAGAACACCTGAGGGATGAATTACAGCGGAGACCTTGAGTCAGACCTTCTCGTCCAACATCACTGCCTAACCTCACAAATGTGCTTCTAGAGGAATGGTCAAAAATTCCCATAAACACACTCCTAAACCTTGTGGAAAATCTTCCCAGAAGAGTTGAAGCTGTTATAGCTGCAAAGGGCGGGACAACTCCATATTACATTCATGTGCATGTAAAGGCGGACGTCCCAAAACTTTTGGCAATGTAGTGTATATAACAAGGATGCACATGTATAAACTTTATATATTAGAACTCTAGCATGTGTATGTACACACTGATTGTTTCTATTAATTTTATTATGTTTTTATTATTATTTACATTTGCTGTATAGGATTTCTTTGATATTACTTAATATGAATATATTTTACTATTTATTTTATTTATTACTTAGTATATAATATACGTTTAATATAAAAAAGTTAAATGGTTGTTTTTAAAAATACAGAGAATACCATTTTATCCCAAAATAAAGCCACAGAATGTTATTTCCCGGCTGCTGATATTATATTTAGTCGTACAGATCATTAAAATCATTTAAAGCATTCTGACTGGAACAAGTTACTGTAGTGAATATGGAACTTCTCTGTATATTTTACCCTCCATCAGGACGTTGTCCGGCTCCAGCCTGTTCCTCTGCACTCGCTGTGGTGCTGCTGAGCAGGGAGCAGAAATCATCGATACGTTCTGCCTGAAATTTATCCCGCAGATCTTTCTCCAGGTAGTATTTGGCTGAGCGGTTGAGCCTGGATTGAGAGTAAGCGAACAGAAACACAGATTCCCCTTCCATTTTTAGTCATATTCGTAGAAATAAACACGCAACACAAGACATTTAGTTCCCGGTTCACCTGATCTGCTCAATGATCTGCTCCAGAGTGCGCTGGAGGAGAGCCGACACTCCCTCGATCACGTCCTTCTCCTTCAGAAGCTCCTTCTCCACCTCGTCATGAACGAGGTCTATCTCCACCCGCTTCTGCCTGAGAAATGCTCACAGATATCAGCATCCTCAGAGTGGTCTAGCTGAAGGGTTGAACTAGTTTATTGCGAGCGGTGATTTATGTTCCCCTGAGAGACATATTAGCACCTTACCTCTCATTCAGACAGTCCAGAGTGGCTTGCAGAGGCTCAGAGCAACTCCCCAGAGCTCTCTCTACTCGGTTCTTCATAGTCAGGAGCAGCTCGATCTCCTGCACTATCTCCTGCAGTTTTTGCTCCAGCTCCTGCCTCCAGAACTTAATATCTTTGAGTCTCTGCTCTGAGAGGAACACACCCACACACACACACAGCATTAGATATCTCATGGCATTGCCCAGCAGCTTTATACTAAAATAAAGTAATAATGATAGCTCTGATGGCAAAGTTACCCAGCCGGTTGTTAGCATCCTGCTGCATGCGTCTCACCGACTTCTCGCTGTCCTCTATCAGTCTCTTACACTCGTCTGTGAGTCGCTCTGAGCGCACTCGCTCGGCCTCTGCGCTCCTGAAGTGCACGTGGTTCGCATGTTTCCACTCAGAAGGCAGAAACTTAGGAGGTGCTTTTAATACCTGAGACATTACACTGTGAAAAATAGGAGATCTAATCACAAAGGTTGAAAAGCTCAGAAAGCTTAAAATATATATTTTTCTCTTTTTTTGTGCTGACTAAAGTAAAAAAGTTTTACGAACAATTGACACTGTTCAAAAAAGTTAATGCCATTTATTTACTATTTTTACAGAATAATTTATGCAGATTTTTTTTAAACATAATTCAGTCGTGATAAATTAGGTTTCATCCAATTTATTGGTATTATTTTCATAATAATATTATAAATTATGTGAGCCTGACCTCACAAATGTGCTTCTAGAGGGAAGGTCAAAAATTCCCATAAACACACTCCTAAACCTCGTGGAAAGCCTTCCCAGAAGAGTTGAAGCTGTTATAGCCGCAAAGGGCGGGACAACTCCATATTACATTCATGTGCATGTAAAGGCAAACGTCCCAATACTTTTGGCCTGGCTCACAGTCTCCGCTCTAGTTCATTCCAAAGGTGTTCTATAGGATTGAGGTCAGGACTCTGTCCAGACTAGTCAAGTTCCCATACATACATACATACATACATACATAAATAAATAAATAAATATTGGTTTTAGTTTTAGATGATGGCTTAAAAAAACAAACAAACAAATAAAAAAAAATAGACAGACAGACAGACAGACAGACAGACAGACAGATAGATAGATAGATAGATAGATAGATAGATAGATAGATAGATAGATAGATAGATAGATAGAACAATATTTAATACTGGTTTTAGTTTTAGATGATGGCTTAAAATAAACACTGATTATTTTTGATTATATTAAAATGTACTCAAACTGTATGAGATAGTTAACCTGTTATAAACCTGTTGTAAACAGATTACAGTCTTTATTGTTTGGTTCAGGAATAAATTAAAGTTATAATTGCTGTAAAAGTGAGATGAACAAATCCTTGATTAGTTTTAAATTCCTCGATAATGTAAGGAGCCAGAACGCTAAGATGGTCCAAAAAACAGTGCATTAAATTGACATGTAGCTGGTTGCAGCGATCATCTACACAGAAATCATATTATATAGGAGACTTTTTAGGATTAAACTCACCTACCTAGCTGGTTATAACGTGTAGAAGTAGTTTAGTTATGTTTAATAAACAACCGCTAACTCCGGTCCACTTCTAACTCTCCGTCTAGGAAACACACGGTTGCCGTAGCAACGTCACTGTCATGGGGGCGGGACAAAAAACAGCGGTTGCTCCGAATAACAGAGAAACTCACTGGGGAAGTGGGCGGGGCTACGACAAAACAAACATCTTGTCAATGAAGGCAATGTGTTTTTATTTACTTAGCAATTAAAAAGCAATATATTATTATAGACCAAGAAATAAAATTGTGCCAAAAATAATTAATAAGCATCACGTTTTTCAGATATATTTAGAAAACAGTTTAGTCTAGACAGATAAAGAAATGTTATCATTTATGTATTTTTTTTTTTTTACATTAAACACAGATCAGGCATAACATTATGACCACCTGCCTAATATTGGTGTTGGTCCCTGTTTTGCTGACCCGTCCTGCACTGTGTATTCTGACACCTTTCTATCAGAACCAGCATTAACTTCTTCAGCAATCTGAGCAACAGTAGCTCATTTTTTGGATCGGATCACACGGACCCACGTGCATCAATGACCCTTGGCTGTCCATGACCCTGTCACCGGTTCACCACTGTTCCTTCCTTGGACCACTTTTGATAGATACTGACCACTGCAGACCAGGAACACCGCACAAGAGCTGCAGTTTTGGACATGCTCTGATCCAGTGGTCTAGCCATCACAATCTTCAAACTCGCTCAAATCCTCACACTTGTCCATTTTTCCTGCTTCTAACTAATATATCTAATATATCCCACCCACTAACAGGTGCCATGATGAGGAGATCACCAGAGTTATTCACGTCACCTCTCAGCG
The DNA here is from genome assembly GCF_019097595.1 of Hemibagrus wyckioides. Classification (NCBI taxonomy): domain Eukaryota; kingdom Metazoa; phylum Chordata; class Actinopteri; order Siluriformes; family Bagridae; genus Hemibagrus; species Hemibagrus wyckioides. The sequence goes on from NC_080726.1 coordinate 4,780,389, forward strand.
GTCATAATGTTATGCCTAATGGGTGTAAATTACACAGTTAAAAAAAAATCAGTGTAGTCATATATTCAAATAAACTTATATATTTATATAATGTATAGACAACACATCTTTAAAATAATGGACAAATCATACTAACATAAATAAAAAACAGGAATACGAGTAAAATAATTAAATTCTCATCAATGTAACATAGCATAAAGTGTTGTACAAACTACACACACACACACACACACACAAGGAATCAGTGCAAAGTTTTCTACATTACATTCTTCTTTTGTAAAAGATGTAAATAAACATGATGAGCTATAAAATAACACTGGCAACAGAGATTACAGTACATGAACAGAATTGAGCTGGGGGAATAAAAAGGACATAAAACACCTTAAAAATATTACAATGACCTTAAAGACATTTAAGTCCAAGATTAAAAAGTTTCTAAATTAAAGTTTTCGTTCAGAGCATGCTTTATTGACATTTTATAGGCTTATAGTTAAAATAATTAAATTAAAGGCCTGACCAATATCGCTGGGAAAAAAAAGGCAACACAGGGTAAAATAAACAAAAACCGAGATCGGATAAAAATTGCACTTGCGTCATAAACTCTTCGGGTTTTTTTTCTTCCAAAGCAGAAAGAGCATCGAATGCTGATCAGCTTTAACCGGCTTCTTCATGTGGTCCTAACTGGACAGAGTCTGGTCGTATCTGTTAACGTTCTCGAATAAAAAGCCTTCTTCAATCGCCGCTTGTGACTCGTGAACCTACAGGATAGATTATGAGGTTTCGTGAGCACAGTACTAGCAATATAATGTTTATATTTAACATTTAAAAGTAATTAATATCAGTATAAAGATTCGTTTTCATATAGAAGTGCTCATATACTCACTTTAAAAGGTTCGCTGATACCCACAATGCACTGCAGGTTACTACTGTAGTAACACAGGACACATTCACCGCCTCTGACCGGGATCTCCTCCTTGCTTACATACACCTGTAAACATCAACAAAAAAACAATAACAACTGAAGCAGATAAATTCAATTTATCTAAGCAGAAGTGATGGTAGCATGTGGCAGATCTGCAGCATGTTACCTGGATGAGCTCATTACTGAAGGCCACCTGGTCATCCTTTACCCAGGTATAGGTGATGTAGTCATAAACACTCTGGAAGCCAACCTGCAGAGAGAGAGAGAGAGAGAGAGAGAGAGAGAGAGAGAGAGAGACAGAGAGGAAGAGAGAGAGAGAGAGAGAGAGAGAGAGAGAGAGAAGGGCGGGAGAGGGAGAGAGAGAGAGACAGAGAGGGAGAGAGAGAGAAGGGCGGGAGAGGGAGAGAGAGAGAGACAGAGAGGGAGAGAGAGAGAGAGACAGAGAGGAAGAGAGAGAGAGAGAGAGAGAGAGAGAAGGGCGGGAGAGGGAGAGAGACAGAGAGAGAGAGAACGAGAGAGAAAGAGAAGAAGAGAGAGAGAGAGACAGACAGAGAGAGAGAGAGACAGAGAGGAAGAGAGAGAGAGAGAGAGAAGGGCGGGAGAGGGAGAGAGACAGAGAGAGCGAGAGAGAGATTAAGTTGTTTTCCTATTGTTAGTATTGTTATCATATTTATATATATATATTTTATACAGAACAGCAATGGGAAATGATACTCAAGGTTTCAGTATGAGTATCTAGTTAGGCCTACTAGAAAAACTCTCTGTTCGACTGAGTATGTTTGTGGGAGAGAGAGAGAGAGAGAGAGACACACACAGAGGGGGGGGGGAGATGGACAGAGGGGAAAGGGGGGAAGAGGGGGGGGGGACAGAGACAGAGAGAGAGAGAGATCATCCCTCACTCCTCTAAAAGCGAGAGCAGACCCAGATCCTGACCTTATAAAGGCCAATCCAGTCCCAGGCACTGGAAGGAAACTGCTCCAGAGGACTGTAAGTCACCACAGCGTCCATGTCTGCACTCCATTCTCCCTCAGCACTCACATGAACCAGAGGAGTCTCGTACATCTTCATCAGCTGGAGGGATACACACAACACACATCACACATCACACATCACACAACACACAACACACATCACACAACACACAACACACATCACACATCACACAACACACAACACACATCACACATCACACAACACACATCACACAACACACATCACACATCACACATCACACATCACACATCACACATCACACAACACACAACACACATCACACATCACACAACACACATCACACAACACACATCACACATCACACAACACACAACACACATCACACATCACACAACACACAACACACAACACACATCACACATCACAGAACACACATCACAGAACACACAACACACATCACACATCACACAACACACATCACACAACACACATCACACATCACACAACACACATCACACATCACACAACACACATCACACATCACACATCACACAACACACAACACACAACACACATCACACAACACACATCACACATCACACAACACACATCACACATCACACAACACACATCACACAACACACAACACACATCACACATCACACAACACACATCACACATCACACAACACACATCACACATCACACAACACACATCACACATCACACAACACACATCACACATCACACAACACACATCACACATCACACAACACACATCACACATCACACATCACACATCACACAACACACATCACACAACACACATCACACAACACACAACACACAACACACATCACACATCACACAACACACATCACACATCACACAACACACATCACACATCACACAACACACATCACACATCACACAACACACAACACACATCACACAACACACATCACACATCACACATCACACAACACACAACACACAACACACATCACACAACACACAACACACATCACACATCACACAACACACAACACACATCACACAACACACAACACACATCACACATCACACAACACACAACACACATCACACATCACACAACACACAACACACAACACACATCACACATCACACATCACACAACACACATCACACAACACACATCACACAACACACAACACACATCACACAACACACAACACACATCACACATCACACATCACACAACACACATCACACAACACACATCACACAACACACATCACACAACACACATCACACAACACACATCACACATCACACAACACACAACACACATCACACATCACACAACACACATCACACATCACACATCACACATCACACAACACACATCACACAACACACATCACACATCACACAACACACATCACACATCACACAACACACATCACACATCACACAACACACAACACACATCACACAACACACATCACACAACACACATCACACATCACACATCACACATCACACAACACACATCACACATCACACAACACACATCACACATCACACATCACACAACACACATCACACATCACACAACACACATCACACAACACACATCACACAACACACATCACACATCACACAACACACAACACACATCACACATCACACAACACACATCACACAACACACAACACACATCACACATCACACAACACACATCACACATCACACAACACACATCACACATCACACATCACACAACACACATCACACATCACACATCACACAACACACAACACACATCACACAACACACAACACACATCACACATCACACAACACACATCACACATCACACAACACACAACACACATCACACATCACACAACACAGAACACACATCACACATCACACATCACACAACACAGAACACACATCACACATCACACAACACACATCACACATCACACATCACACAACACACATCACACATCACACAACACACATCACACATCACACAACACACATCACACAACACACATCACACAACACACATCACACATCACACAACACACATCACACAACACACAACACACATCACACATCACACAACACACAACACACATCACACAACACACAACACACAACACACATCACACATCACACATCACACAACACACATCACACAACACACATCACACAACACACATCACACAACACACATCACACAACACACATCACACAACACACATCACACATCACACATCACACAACACACATCACACATCACACAACACACATCACACATCACACATCACACATCACACATCACACAACACACATCACACAACACACATCACACAACACACATCACACATCACACATCACACATCACACAACACACATCACACATCACACATCACACAACACACATCACACATCACACATCACACAACACACATCACACAACACACATCACACATCACACATCACACATCACACAACACACATCACACATCACACAACACACATCACACATCACACAACACACAACACACATCACACATCACACATCACACAACACACAACACACATCACACATCACACAACACACAACACACATCACACATCACACAACACACATCACACATCACACATCACACAACACACAACACACAACACACATCACACATCACACAACACACATCACACATCACACAACACACAACACACATCACACATCACACAACACACATCACACAACACACAACACACATCACACATCACACATCACACAACACACATCACACATCACACAACACACATCACACAACACACATCACACAACACACATCACACAACACACATCACACAACACACATCACACATCACACATCACACAACACACATCACACAACACACATCACACATCACACAACACACATCACACAACACACATCACACAACACACATCACACATCACACAACACACATCACACAACACACAACACACATCACACATCACACATCACACAACACACATCACACATCACACAACACACATCACACAACACACAACACACATCACACATCACACAACACACATCACACATCACACAACACACATCACACAACACACATCACACAACACACATCACACATCACACAACACACATCACACAACACACATCACACAACACACATCACACATCACACATCACACATCACACATCACACAACACACATCACAGAACACACAACACACATCACACATCACACAACACACATCACACATCACACATCACACAACACACATCACACATCACACAACACACATCACAGAACACACAACACACATCACACATCACACAACACACAACACACAACACACATCACACATCACACATCACACAACACACATCACAGAACACACATCACAGAACACACAACACACATCACACATCACACAACACACAACACACATCACACAACACACATCACACATCACACAACACACATCACACATCACACATCACACATCACACAACACACAACACACATCACACAACACACAACACACATCACAGAACACACAACACACAACACACATCACACAACACACATCACACATCACACAACACACAACACACACCACACAACACACATCACACAACACACATCACACAACACACATCACACATCACACAACACACAACACACAACACACATCACACATCACACATCACACAACACACATCACACATCACACATCACACAACACACATCACACAACACACATCACACAACACACAACACACATCACACATCACACATCACACAACACACATCACACATCACACAACACACAACACACATCACACAACACACAACACACAACACACATCACACATCACACATCACACAACACACAACACACAACACACAACACACATCACACATCACACATCACACAACACAGAACACACATCACACAACACACATCACACATCACACATCACACAACACACATCACACAACACACAACACACAACACACATCACACATCACACATCACACAACACACATCACACAACACACAACACACAACACACATCACATATCCGCATCCTTATATATATATTGGCACAGTGTGAAATAAAATAGATAATGCACATAACAATTTATCTCTCTATCATACACCATGTTACAAATATGATTTTTCATGTTATTTTTTTCTTAAAATGATTTACATCTATCAGAAATATTTTAAATAAATGCACTTTTGCAATCTGGATTATAATTCTTCTCTCTTACACCACATCACGTCACCCCACGTTTCCCGAGGGTATAAATATTTATAAAGATTTTTTTGCAAATCCCTTATTTGTCTGTAACCAAAGAAAAATAATTTTAAAAAAATAAATTAATTAATTTAAAAAATGGCTTTTCAGGAAATTTCTTTTTAATATTTTCTCAGTAGTCCAGTAGGTTGAATGACCAGAGAACGAGAAAAAAAAATTATTCCTGAATCGACCTTCACGTTTTCTTTGAGTTCACCTTTATTCGCAATACCATGCAAAAAAACAATGAACGTTTAAACACAAAAAGTCTCAAAATACAAATTAAAAGTAATATCATAATAAAATAATAATAATGCCGATGAATTTTCATAAATAAATAGATAAATAAATAAAAATTAAACAGCATAGAATTTTTCCTTCCGATAGTTCAAACCTGCATGTGTAATTCTGACTTTCCTGAAGGGTGCCAATACTTCTACACAGCAGTGCGGATCGTTATATAAAGATATATTGCGCTGCGATAAGATTAAAGCTGATGTGAGCCTCACCTCCAGTGTGAAGACGCCGATGACGGGTTTATGGTCACTGACGCTGTACTCCATGTTGCTGGTGTAAGTGTCCTGTACGACTCGGAGAGGAAATTCATCCGACGTCTTCTCAAGCCGCTTCTGCTCTTCATCATCATCATCATCATCAGCGTCAGCGTCGTTATGCTTTTTATCTGAATTCTGAGGTGGAGGTTTGGGGTTCATCCACCACAGGATCCGATCGCACCATGCGGGCTTGCGCTTTTTCGCGCTGCCCAGTCATGTGAGTCACGTGAGTACAGAGAAGAGAAGAGAAGAGAAGAGAAGAGAAGAGAAGAGAAGAGAAGAGAAGAGAAGAGAAGAGAAGAGAAGAGAAGAGAAGAGAAGAGAAGAGAAGAGAAGAGAAGAGATGTGAAGAGCTGCTGCTGATCTTACAGAATATTTACATCGTCCTAGTCTTTCCTAATAAAGGGCCACATTTCTACATAATCTCTGCATCTAAATCTCTTCATCTGCTGTGATATCCGATCAAATCGGCTCAGATCATTCCCTTTAGTGGCTTTTTGTTATGTCTAATTTGTATGATTTTTTATTTACGGATATTTTAACAGTAGGAATCTGAGGCTTGGCAGCAAAACACCGAGAAAAATGTGATATTTATCTTCCTGTAATGCTTTTAGGGATGCGTAATCTAACACAGCAGTTAAACCAGGTGAATCTGTTGTCGCTATGGCAACAAGTATGTAATCTCTGCTTTTACATTTGGGCAATTTTAAGGATTTCTTGATGTCTGCGCTTAGAGGGAATCCTAAAGGGGACGTACCATTAGAGCAATTTTAGACTAGATTTTTAATTTTTAACATCATCAGTATCTTCTAATACTCTCCATCAACGTACACAAGTACAGCAGATGGGTAAGGACGGGAAAAACCCTGCGACTTACTCCTAACCGTATCAAAGTGGCAGTCTCTCGCTGTTTCATCATAAAAATCTTACCTTTAATTACTAAATTGTATTAAAACAGATTATGGAAACACACACAGGAGACTAAAACGAGCACATAGTGTGTATGACCAGTTACACACAGAGATAGAGAGAGGTGAAGTGGCATTTCTGTTATAATGCAGCTAATATTTGGAGCACATGTACAAAATACTGAATTGTTTAGAACAATCTTTATAATAAAAATAAAAAATAAAAATAAATAAATAAATCAAATATGCAGTTAAATAAATCAATTAAAATACAAAATAAAATAAAATAAAATAAATGACCTTTTAAAAAGGGATAAACGGATTAATCAATTGATTTATTAAAATTAAATAAAAATAAGCAAATAAATAATATTTTAAAAGATATACTGTGTAAAAAAAAAAAAAGACAAGCTATTGAATTGTTTAGAACGGAATAAAATAAATCTTTATAACAAAATTAATTAACTATTTAAATAAATCAATTGAAATAAAAAAATAAAATAAATGACCTTTTAAAAAGAGATAAATAAATTAATCAATTGATTTATTACGAATAAATTAAATAAAAAATAAATAAATAATAAGCAAATAAATAATATCTAAAAAGATATACAGCGTAAAAACATTTTTAAAAAAGGAATAAAAAAAAGAAATTAACTTAATTAAGTACATATTAATGCTCTTGCATGGAGCCAGGCAAATCATTACAGTATGTTATTAACACTGCATTCACACTTCATCTCTTTGATTCAGGTCATACCTACTCATTTAACTTTTTCACAAGTATTAGTATAATCGTCTTAATCACAGTGAGAGTGTTAGCAGCGTAATGTCACAGTAAGGAAGAGATCACATGACGCTGTGTAACATGGCAGATTATACACTAATGTAGCTAGTTTAGTACGAGGAAACTGGATCAGTGCGCTGTGTCCACCAATCAGAGTGAAAGTGGACTTCAGAGGAGAGCGTTAGTGAAGGATAAGTATCCATGAGGAAATTTATTTAAGAATTGAACTCTTACGTAAGACCGAACCAAGCCGTCTGTAGCCTGCGAGGATAAGAGAGGACAGAACCTGAGTCACTGTAACGTGATACGGCTGTAACACCACCCGGGGGGGAAAGGGTTGTGAGTTAGGTACGCTCACGTTCCACTCACCTTGAGTCGTATTTATCGGAGTTCAAGTCGAATTTGTAGGTAGGCTGAAAATTGAGAGGTCCTTCTTCAAACTGCTGCAGTCTGGGAATCTTCTTTTTCATCATATTCAGCTGTAGAGACAAAAGGAGGATTAACAAGGCGGGTCATAAAAATGCTGAGGGTGTTTCTACGGGAACGGGGCGACGTGGCAGTGTTTACCTGGTCTTTAGTCCACAGCAGGTTGAAATTCTTGCTGTTGATGCAGTTGCGGATGAAGTGCATCCCGTGGTCTTCGATACGAAAATTCAAGTCTCCGAACCAGAAGACGAGCCTAAAAACAGAGCAGCTTTATTATATACAACTTAAAAAAAAACATAGATGGTCTGGGGCTCTGATAGCTGTCTAGACCTAGAGCTATAAAATCATATCAGTGGACATTTCATCTTATTCTACCAGGGATGCTGAGTTCTCGAATCTGATTGGTCAGAAAGTGTTGAGTAATGTCCTATAACAGCAGCTTTGCTTACTGCTCCAGCTGTAGCAGTTACTTTAATGCACTGCCAGGTGAAGTGAATAAGACTGATGATCTCCTCATCATGGCACCTGTTAGTGGGTGGGATATATTAGACAGTAAGTGAACATTTTGCCCTCAAAGTTGATGTGTTAGAAGCAGGAAAAATGGACAAGCGTAAGGATTTGAGCGAGTTTGATGAAGGGCCAGATTGTGATGGCTAGACCACTGGATCAGAGCATCTCCAAAACTGCAGCTCTTGTGGCGTGTTCCCGGTCTGCAGTGGTCAGTATCTATCAAAAGTGGTCCAAGGAAGGAACAGTGGTGAACCAACAACAGGGTCATGGGTCACTGTTGCTCAAATTGCTGAAGAAGTTAATGCTGGTTCTGATAGAAAGGTGTCAGAATTCACAGTGCAGGACGGGTCAGGGCTGTTTTGGCAGCAAAAAGGGGGACCAACACAATATTAGGCAGGTGGTCATAAAGTTATGCCTGATCGGTGTATATAATCATTAATATGGTGAAGTTCAAAGAGAATAAGTAGATGTTTAACATTTCTCTAGTGTCAGTTAATTCTGAAGAAGGAATAAGGAATAAGTGCTGTGTAAATTGCTGTTACTGGATAAATAATCAACATCTACTCTGCTTCATCACATCATCAGTTGATTATTTTCCCATGACAGCACTCCTCCATGTGTTTTACTCCTTCTGTCTATCCATGCTTTCTCGTTTCAGGCATATACGGAATAATCTTCATGTACACGTTGCTGAGCACTCACTTGTGGTCTAAAACAGACAGAGTGTTTTTGTCGTCAAAGGTCTGGGAGTTGAGGATGTGCTCAAACTCCTCCACTCTCTCAGAGGCGTTATGGATGTGCGCTGACAGGTGACAGTTGAGGAAGCAGAGAGAATGACCATACAAGGAGAAACGGATGCTGACCCCGCCTTTATTTCCCTGGGAAAACATAGTGATGGTTATAGTCATAAAATGAGAATCAGGACATTTATGGAAAATTTCTGATATGGTATGATGTAGGAGATACATGATATTGAAAGCTGTGTGTGTGTGTGTGTGTGTTTCAGTGAAGTCAGATATACTAATTTAAAAATTCTGATAATCAATTCAGGCTAAAATCTGTTCAATACAGATAAACAGATTAATGCATCCATTATTCAAGCATTGACCAACATTGTGGCCTAATATAAATAAAATATGAGAAGGTATAAAGTTTCTGAATTGCTATAGTGCCTCTTTTTAAGTGCCTTCTGTCATCTAGTGAGAAATACAGAGCAATACGCTTTCTAATACACACCGTGTTTATTTACAGGCGCTTACCCAGTATCCGTAGATCCCGGTGCGAGTGTATGTGGTCCGGATTTCTCTAATATAGGGGACGTGCTCTAACTTAGAGAAGAAGAGCAGCAGCAGACCCTGCATCCTCACAGCGGACACCTGAGGAAAGAAACACAGAGACATCATGTGTCATTCCTTCGGCTTTAAAACGCTCAGGTCCGGATCGGTGAGGTCCAGACCAGTGAGGATTTTAACAATGGTCCTTGTGGCCTTTAGACGTTCCTGTTCAGACAAGGATCCAGATTAACACCTTATTCTCAACACATGTACCTGTGCCATATTTTTGTTTATCTTACCAGCCTGACTAGATCACTCTAGCACTTGAACAACCAATCATTTCTCTTTTCTCTTCAGATCTCTGTGCCTTTAAAATATGTGACTTTGCATTTTCCAAATCTACTTAAATAAAACAATTATCTAAATCTATATGACTAATTATAAATGGTACTGGGATGAATATTATGCCTCCTGGTGGTCCAGCACCAGGATCCCGCTCTCTCATTGGCGCGGCCCGGGTTCGATTCCCGAGCAGGGAGCTAACCCAGCCACGGAAGAGTGAACTTTCAGCGCCGGTCCCAAGCCCGGATTAAATGGGAGGGTTGCGTCAGGAAGAGCATCGGGACTAAAAATCAAAACCTGTGGACCGAATGATCTGCTGTGGCGAGCCCGAACCAGGAAGTATTCTTCACTTTCTCTGATCCAACGTTCACACACACAGCACCTCTAGATGTGGGCGTGTCCAAATCGGTGACACAACAGTGTTGAACAAAGCTTCTGAAATATGGAGTAACTCGGTGTAGCAACTACGGATGGGAGTGAAGACAGGAGAGATGGTAAAGATCACACACTGCTTCTCCTTCATCTCACATGATATGATGCAGATAAACACTGCTGAATTTTATACACAAACACCAAATCTCCCTGCAGAACGTTTCATTTTAGCCTCAAGAAAACTTGGATTTGGAACGCTAGACACGCCACCCACTGATAAACATTATTACCATGGCAACCGGTGATAAAACCGCCTACTTCACAGTACAGTGACTGGAGACTTGAAGCGATAAAAGCTCGTCGCATTAACGTCACATTAGGGGTATGCAAACTCTTCTAAATCTTCTCTTCTACATCTTCCAAGCACATGACCGGATCTTATTCTACCTCTCTGACCTGTATTCCTAGTACGCTTTCTCCTGATCTCCTCCTGTTCCCTCCTCCTTTTCTTCTGTTCCTCCGTTCGTTGGATCTCAGGCTTTCTATCTTTAGCAGTTTAACTCCCTATATCGTTCTATCCATCCGTGTCAGGGTTTCTAACCTGTAACGTGTGTAAATGTGCAAGCAAATAAAGTCTGTAGAAGCTCAGTATTTGGTTATGGAGTAGAAATAAAAGAAGGCGTACTTTAATATAACCCAGAGGAGTCAACGTATTCATAAACAGGGAGCTCCAGGAATCTCCAAAAGCTAGATCTGTGACGAACTTCAGAGGTGCTGCTCTCACTTCCTGTAACCTGGGGAAGAAAAGCAAAACAGAGACAGAGGCTTAGACAAACACCTTAGTATACGAGGAATTTAGAAAATTGCAACCTCAATCCAATCTTGGTGCCGTGACCCGGACGGCTCAGGTTAACACTGTTACATATGAACTAAGAGAAACAAATAGATCGAGTGGATTCGACACTGTGTCCGTCATATTTAAATGAATTTAATCGTCATTTGAGGCTGAATATGAAAAGCCCATCAGCACCAACCCGATCACATAGAGGTCTGCTTTGTTCAGCGAATTCAGCTGCAGGAGAGACGTGATGTCTTCAGGAGGCTCCGCTGTAGCCACGTTCCAGGTGACCATGAAGAGCCTGGAGGGGAGAAGAAATATGTATAGGAAGAAATGCATTAGAAGAAAGAATTAGAATTCAATTCAGTTTATTTCTATAGCGCTTTTAACAATGGACAGAAGAGACAGAATTATGGAAACAGAAAAATATGATAATTTTTTTTTTTTATCCCTAATAAGCAAACCTGAGGGGACAGTGAGATGATAAGAAAAGAATACAGCTATTCAATTATTTATTTTTATTTATTTTTATTTTTAAAGCAATGTCACGTTTTTCAGATATATTTAGAAAACAGTTTAGTCTAGACAGATAAAGAAATGTTATCATTTATGTATTTTTTTTTTTTTTTACATTAAACACAGATCAGGCATAACATTATGACCACCTGCCTAATATTGGTGTTGGTCCCTGTTTTGCTGACCCGTCCTGCACTGTGTATTCTGACACCTTTCTATCAGAACCAGCATTACCTTCTTCAGCAATGTGAGCAACAGTAGCTCGTCTGTTGGATCGGATCACACGGGCCAGCCTTCAACGAGCCTTGGCCGTCCATGACCCTGTCGCCGCTTCACCACTGTTGATAGATACTGACCACTGCAGACTTTGAACACCCCACAAGAGCTGCAGTGTTGGAGATGCTCTGATCCAGTCACCATCACGATTTGTTCCTTCGTCAAACTCGCTTAAATCCTTACGCTTGTCCATTTTTCCTGATTCTAACATCAACTTTGAGGACAAAATGTTGACTTGCTCCCTAATATATCCCACCCACTAACAGGTGCCATGATGAGGAGATCATCAGTCTTATTCACTTCACCTGGCAGTGGTCATAATGTTATGCCAGGGTCATGGGCGGTCAAGGCTCACTGATGCACGTGGGGAGGGAAGGCTGGCCCGTGTGATCCGATCCATCAGACGAGCTACTATTGCTCACATTGCTGAAGAAGTTAATGCTGGTTCTGATAGAAAGGGGTCAGAATACACAGTGCAGAATGGGTCAGGGCTGTTCTGGCAGCAAAAGGGGGACCAACACAATATTGGTCATAATGTTATGCCTGGTTGGTGTATATCAAAGTTTGCCCTCTATAAAACGTTCGAAAGAATAAGCAGCAATTCAGTTAACCTTCGTCAAATCTTAACGCTATTTTTATAACGCATCACGTCTCGCTCTCTCAGCCCTCTGACCTGCTGTGATTAACAAAAAGCACTTTGACTAATCAGAGAAAAACACAGAGCAGGGCACGGTGTATTATTTTTAGTCTGTACATTAACAGCTTTTCCTTCGTCTAAGTCACTCAGATGCACGGCTCGGTGTCGGATAAGGAAAGACGTGCGATCTCTCCAGAATGAAACAGTCAGGTTCTTATTCAAAACCAGCTTGAAACAAATGATTCCACAGTTAGAGGAACAGGATGTTTCTGTAACTTTCAAGTCGAGAGCAAACTTCCGGTGATGTAAGAAAACAAAATAAACCTTAGACTTAAAATAAACTGTACAGTAATGTACTGCTGCTTATACTGAATGGAGTTGGTCTTGAACAAGGAGCTATTAAAGCTGTTTTATTTACGAAATACAGTCGGTAAATTCTTTTATTTATTCTTTTATTATTTCTAAATTCTCCTAGAACTCCTCCAAATTTTGCTCAGATCATCTTCAAAACATGACGTGAAAAAGATACACTATATTTCCAAAAGTTTTGGAACATCTGCCTTAACATGCACATGAATGTAATATGGAGTTGTCCCACCCTTTGCAGCTATAACAGCTTCACCTCTTCTGGGAAGGCTTTCCACGAGGTTTAGGAGTGTGTTTATGGGAATTTTTGACCATTCCTCTAGAAGAGCATTTGTAAGGTCAGGCACTGATGTTGGAGGAGAAGGTCTGGCTCACAGTCTCCGCTCTAATTCATCCCAAAGGTGTTCTATAGGGTTGAGGTCAGGACTCTGTGCAGGCCAGTCAAGTTCCTCCACACCAAACTCTCTCATCCATGTCTTTATGGACCTTGCTTTGGTCACTGGTGTGCAGTCATGTTGGAACAGGAAGGGGTCATCCCCAAACTGTTCCCACAAAGTTGGGAGCATGAAATTGTCCAAAATGTCTTGGTATGAAGCTGAAGCATTAAGAGTTCCTTTCACTGGAACTAAGGGGCCGAGCCCAACCCCTGAAAAACAACACCTGAACTCAATGATTTGGAGGGGTGTCCCAAAACTTTTGGTAATATAGCGTATTTGATAAACCAAAATGTTCACATTCATGACATCAATGAATACGGCAGCAATCACTTCAAAATGAACGTGACGTTAAATCTCCACATGGCTTTGGCGTATAATAAGCATGAAATAAGGGAACATAAGCACTTTCTGAACAGAGCCACCATCTGGTTACGAGATTTAAGCAGTCTTAAGTTCATTATAGCTCAGTATCTTTAGGTTCAGTGAAGCAAACCAAGTCGACTGATACCCAGTTTTAAATTGTGTTAATATTCTGTAAAATACAGAATCTAAAGAAACTCCTAAAGTGTTAAATGCTTACACTCTTGCTAAATAATGCTGATCTTAAAGTGCTTGAACGATGATAATTGCTGCTCGTTGCTATATCGAGGCATGACTGGATTGTTGTCATATGAAAGGAATACAGATGAATTACAGATTAATGCATGGGAGTGTAACTCCTCACATCATCACATTGATTTCCTAAAACAACTGTTTTATTGCCTACTCATGTAGCTCAGTATTACGAAGCACTGATACACGATAGGATTTAAATGTTTATTCATTAAATATCTGGGGATGAGGTAGTTTAATGGGTAAGGTGTTGGACTAATGATCAGAAGGTTGGGAGTTTGGACCCTTGAGCAAGGCCCTTAACCCTCTAATGCTCAGTTGAAAAATAAGAACGATATAATCAAGCATCATCACTCTTTCACATTGTTCTAAAGGCATCAGCAAGTGTTAAATCTGACACATGACCCTGTGGATAAATCCAGCGCACACTGACCGTGTTACACAACCGGTACAGCGTTCCCATAAACCACACTTCACTGCTCTGGACAAGAACTTAATCCACTTGTTCTGCCTGAGAACGGTAATCCCTGCAGGTCTAATCCTCCACAGCTTTCTTTTAGACCAGAATGAAAGAGTTTAGTGTTTCAGGTTTCAGATCCGGAGATGCCGATTACGGCAAAAGACGTTCATGAGACGCGATGGCGCTCAGACATGTGACACAACCATGTTCATGACGTGTTATAACTGCAGCACAATTATTTGGCTCTCAGGAACATTTCATAACTTTCATTATATTTATATATCACAAGAATTGTTATGTCCCAATAATATTAGAAATATATAACTCAGAGACATGCTGTTATAGGAAAAACATCAGCAACAGACCTGGCTCAAAATCACAGCATGTATTATTCCTCTTATTCTGCTTCAACTGATCAATGGCTGAAAGTTTTTTTTTTTATTTATTTATTTATTTATTTATTTATTTATTTATTTATTCATTCATTCATTCATCCATCCATTTCTCCAGAAATGTCCAGCACAATCACTGAATTAATACAACAATTAATTCATTTATTTATTCACACTTTAAATTTTTTTTTATTTTCAATTTTAGTATTTAACTGACTTTTATTATTTGTGGTTATTTTTACTTACTATATTTAAAATTCAATTGTTGTAGCTTTATTCTATTTTTACCCACTTAGTTTAATTCAATATTTGTATATTTTTAGATTATTATTTTCTTTATTTGTTTAATTCATTGTTTTTCTTCTTCTGCTTTTTCTTCTTCTTCTTCTACTTATTATTATTATTATTATTTATATTAAAATTTTTCATTATTGATTTATTTTATCATTTCTACTGTTTCATTTTTTTTATATTTTGGCATTTTAAATGTATGAAACATGCTACATAAACAAAATTATTAGCAGTAGTAGATGTAAAGCTGCCAACAACAACATCAATAATAATAATAATAATAATAATAATAATAATAATAATAATAATAATAACAATAAGCACTTAAGAACTATTTTTTAACTAAATATATATATTATTGAGACCTACAGGAATGTGGTTTTTAGTTTTGCATCCCTTTAAAAAAAAAGAAAAGAAAAGATAGATGAACCTGAACGTGTCGATGTTGAGCCTCTTCTGCTCCAGACTGAGAGAGTTCAGTGCTATTAATGTTTCCTGCTCCATCGCTTCACCTGAAAACACCCAAATACTGATTAATAATAATAATAATAATAATAATAATAATAATAACAAAGTTACTGATAAAAATAGAATAATACCCTGATAAGGATAGCAATTTGGACAACTTTTATAAACAGCAACACATTCAACGGTGTAAACAAACAAATAAATAAATAAATAAAATTACTAATAAAACTACAATAATACATTGATAAGGATAGCAATTTGGACAACTTTGATAAACAGCAATACATTCAACGGTGTTATAAATAAAATAAAATAAAATAAAATAAAATAAAACCCTGATAAGGATAGCAATTTGGACAACTTTGATAAACAGCAATACATTCAACGGTGTTATAAATAAAATAAAATAAAACCCTGATAAGGATAGCAATTTGGACAACTTTGATAAACAGCAATACATTAAAGGGCAATAAAAATAAATAAATAAATAAATAAATAAATAAATAAATAAATAAATAAATAAATAAAAAAAAATTATTTCTACTAGTACTACTATCAAAATAATAATAATAATAATAATAATAATAATAATAATAATAATAATAATAATAGAATAATACCCTGATAAGGATAGCAATTTGGACAACTTTGATAAACATCAATACATTCAACGGAGATTAAATAAATAAATAAATAAATAAATAAATAAATAAATTAAAAAAAAGAGGTTTTATGTGTTATATAGTACATATGTAAAGATGTAAATAGTCTCTTTCCGGTCATTTTACTAGCTTAAGACTTCTGCAAACAGGTGCAAGACCCATAACACTGCATTATATCGAACAGAAAACATTTAACTCAAAAATATTTATTAGTTTATACAGAAGTGGAATTTATGATCTAATGTTGAATCTAATGATCTGAATCTGAAGTGTTTATCCTGAACTGAGAACAGGATGCGGTAATGACACTACAACAAACACTGAACTGCTAGCATCTTAACCAGACACCTAGCAACTAAATTAAAGTAAAAATAATAGTTATTATATATTTACACACAAATAATTACCATAAAGTGGAGAATAATCCCGTATCCAGTCCCTCCACCAGTCTGTAGGGTCTTTACTGTACTGGTTTAGGACTGTAGTAAACTATTTTAACCGCACCGCCCACTTCCTCACTGTTTACAACCGGACGCTTAACGGCTCACTCCTAAATCGCGCACTGATCCCTACACACATGCCCTACATAGTAAGGACAACGTGACGGATTCTACAGCCTAGCTAGTGCACTGGATTTGCTAAAGTGATGCATTTAGTATTCAGTCTGCGGTTACGCTCATAGTGGAAAGAGTGAAACGTTTTCATAAAACATGGCCGCCTGATTTCAAAATAAGAGTAAGCAAGATAAAGGTCGTCAATATATATTAAATATAATATAATATAAAATTATTTAAATAATTACATGGCAAACTAGCATTTCGAGGCACATTTAATGATCAGTGGATGACAGTATTTATTTATTTGTTTGTTTGTTTTTATTTGTTTGTTTGTTTTATTTATTTTATTCATTTATTTTATTTATTTATTTATCGAATTAGGACAAGGTGATAACCCGCAAAGTCTCCATGAACATCCAGAGCAATAACTTAATTAATGCATAAATTATTCATTCATTTATTTATTTATGCTTTTAAAAAATCTTTTTTTTTTCAATTTTAGCATTTAACTGGCTTTTGTTATGTGTGTCTTTTTCTTACTTCCATATAATTATTTAAAATAAGAAAAGTACAGAGCACAGTGTACAGATTATACTGTAGGGTCATATATATATATATCTTGTTCTCCCTCTTGTACCTTACATTGAATTGTACCGCTCGTTCTCATTTATAACAAGCAATGATTTCTGCATTTTTTGTTGCATTTTATGCCAGAGAAACTTCTTTGTACGCTTCAAATCATGAGGCAAAACATTTCTTTCTGATTCAGAGTGTTTCTGCACATCAGCGGGGATGTGTAGCCACAATGGGATTTGTCTTACAAAAGTGTTTGATCAATTTCCTGCACATGTTGCTGGTTTTTACATTCCTTGTGGTGCAGACCAGAGGTCAAAATGATAACCAGCGTTGCCAGGTCTCAGCAAAATTCCCAACCCAAATCCTCTGGCACAGACACCTGAAATGAACCCAAAATATTCAGCTAATGGAAAAGTTCTAAGTTTCTCAGGACTTGCTTAGAGTAACATTACATTCACAGACAGATTCACACTGGTATTGGTGTCTGTTTTGTTATCCTCCTGTGTGATGTACTAGGATGAACATTAAAGGTGGAATAGTTAATTTTTAAATTCTGTGTTAGCCAATTAACCTGAAATAATGTGTGGAACATGATCGAAAATATTGGGATAAGCCATGGCCTGAGAGCAAGTGTATAATATAGCAAGAAAAAACCTGCTTTAAAAATCAGCCGTTCAGTCTGGAAAGCATATTTATGTCTGTTTGTCTTTGTAAAGAAAAAAAACATTGCTTGACCTGCCCTGAAATTCACTCTGAGACAAAATGTGTGTGTTTATAGTGTTTAACGTCTGAATGGTCTATCGCTTAGCTAATGATGCTGACATGCCAGGCTAATAGTGGTGCTTAAAGCTGACAAGAGCTTATTACACAGAAAAATGCACAGTAACTCGCCAAATTCTTTGTATTTACAGTCAAACAAGCTACACTTTGGAGCTGCTGAATGTACACCGATCAGACATAACATTATGACCGCATGCCTGATATTGTGCTGCTCCCCCTTTTGCTGCCAAAACAGCCCTGACCCATCGAGGCATGGACTCCACTAGATCCCTGAAGGTGTGCTGTGGGATCTGGCACCAAGATGTTAGCAGGAGATCCTTTAAGTCCTGTAAGTTGCAAGTTGGGGCCTCCATGGATCGGACTTGTTTGTCCAACGTGATTGGATTGAGATCTGGGGAATTTGGAGGTCGAGTCAACACCTCAAACTGGTTGTTGTGGTCATCAAACCATTCCTGAACCATTTCTGCTTTGTGGCACGTTGCATTATCCTGCTGAAAGAGATCACAGCCATCAGGGAATACCGTTTCTATGAAAGGGTGAACATGGTCTGTAACAATGCTTAGGTAGGTGATACGTGTCAAAGTAACATCCACATGGATGGCAGAATCCCAGCAGAACATTGCCCAAAGCATAACCCTGCCTTCACCAGCTTGCCTTCTTCCCATAGTGCATCTTGGTGCCATGTGTTCCCCAGGTAAGCGACACACACGTACCCGGTCATCCACGTGATATAAAAGAAAATGTGATTCATCAGACCAGGCCACCTTCTTCCATTGCTCCGTGTCCAGTTCTGATGCTCACGTGCCCATTGTTGGTGCTTTTGGCAGTGCACAGGGGTCAGCATGGGCACCCTGACTGGTCATCACTTCACCAGTGTCAGTGGTCATAATGTTATGCCTGATCAGTGTATAAGTTGTATTGAAAACAATGCCTTATGTCATGATATCAGGCCTTAATGCTAACTCTAGTAGGAATCAAAACATGTTTTGGGGGCGGAGCTTTACGTACATTCTTGGGACTGAGGCTATAAAGGTATAAAGGCTGGTTCAGAATCC